>NC_053024.1:225246615-225546615 GCF_003073215.2 Triticum urartu | reverse complement strand
ATGCGTGCGAGCTAGATCTTGTCCCAGCCAGAGTCCCTGCGGAGTGGAGTTCACCACCTTCGTCGTTGTTCCGCTGCTAAGAGTTGTTCTGCTGCTAGCATAGAGCAAGTGTAGTATCGCAGGCGTAGTGTCACCGTGCTGATGTGATCCTTTGTAACATCAGACACTTGTATTCATATTCCTTTGTAACAAGACCTGATTTGTTCTATGTCAAGTGGTGCCGTATTCCAAAGACTTCTCCTCGATCTCTGGGCTGGAATACGAGGCGTTCCGGTTTCTCTGAGTCGGGGTGCCACACATAATGTGCAATAACAGCCCATAATGCAATAAATATCAATATAAAAGCATGATGCAAAATGTTCGTATCAACTCCCCCAAGCTTAGACGTCGCTTGTCCTCAAGTGAAAGCCGAAATCGATAAATATGTCCACATGTTTAGAGATAGAGGTGTCGATAAAATAAAATATGGACATGAGGGCATCATGATTATCTTTAGAACAACAACATATATTGTCATATAATTTCTTATGCTAAAGTAACAATCCATTCACAAGGTAAAGTATGAATCAGAACCTCTATTGAAAACCAACAAACTATGATCTCAGTCACTGAAGCAATTGCAATTTATCACAATATCAGAAAGAGTCAATATAAGAGCTTTTGTATAGCAACCACATACTCAACTATATTTTAGTCTTTCACAATTGCTAACACTCACACGATACTTATGATTCCAAAGCCTCAATCGGACACAGATAAAGATAGGGGCTTATAGTTTCGCCTCCAACCTTTTACCTCAAGGGTAATGTCAACAATAATACTTTATGATAACCTACATCCGAGTGGATATATATATATATATGGATCTTTCTCCAACACATAGTGCTTGCTAAAAAGAAAAAAGTATAAAAAAGAAAGGTGAAGATCACCATGACTCTTGTATAAAGGTAGAAGGTAAAAGTAAAAGATAGGCCTTTCGCAGAGGGAAGCAGAGGTTGTCATGCACTCTTATGGTTGGATGCACAAAATCTTAATGCAAAAGAATGTCACTTTGTATTGCCGCTTGTGATAAAGAACTTTATTATGCAGTCCGTCGCTTTTATTTCTTCCATACCACAAGTTCGTATAAAGCTTATTTTCTTCACACTAAATGATCATTCATATGTAACGAGCAATTTTTATTGCTTGCACCGATGACAACTTACTTGAAGGATCTTACTCAATCCATAGGTAGGTATGGTGGACTCTCATGGAAAACCTGGTTTAAGGGATGTTTGGATGCACAAGTAGTATCTCTACTTGGTGCAAAAGATTTGGCTAGCATAAGAGGGAAAGCAAGCTCAACATGTTGGAGGATCCATGACAATAGAACTTCCATTCAGATATAAGAAAACACAACCCATTATGTTGTATTGCTTGTCCAACCTCAACTTTTTAGCATGTCATATTTTAATGAGTGCTCACAATCACAAAAGATGTCCAAGATAGTATATTTATATGTGAGACCTCTCTTTCTTTATTACTCCCTATTAATTGCAACAATGACTAAAACTATGTTTGTCAACTCCCAACAAATCTTATTCATCATACTTCTTTTTATGTGAAGTCATCATATTATTCCCTCAAGATCATAGCAAGAAAGCAAATCCCTCAACTCAAAAATATTCTTTATTATATAACTCATGGACTCGATTACATGGATAGATCTCCAAAGCAAAACTCAAAACTATATCATACTAATTTTTTTTACCCTACTAGATCAAGATATAACCAAAATGATCGAACTAAGAAAAATGATAAAGGTAAAGATGTGATGGTGATATGATACTGGGGCACCTCCCCCAATCTTCGCACAAGCCAAGGGAGTGCCCATACCCACGTATTTAGATCTCTTTCTTCAAAGGTGGTGACCCAATATTCTTAGCAATAATACCCTTCAGGATGCGATTTTCTTCCTCGAGCTTATTGATTTGTTGTTTGAGATCCATTATTTCCTTACGGAGTTTGCCCATGACGACTAGAGCTCCGATCACCCATGGATGCTTCTTGGATGCTAGGGAAAAAGCAACACTCTTTTTCATGTTATCATAAGAGATAAATCGAGCATTAGGAGGTATGACCGAGTATGGTATTGTTGAGCTCTGAAGCTCCTCCAACAGAACTCCTGGTTGAAGGCGAGAAGTAGCTTGTTGGTCCTCCTCCATGGCGTCTACTATTTTAAGGTCGGCCTCCATCTCTTCTTCCGTTGACCATCCAAAAGGTTGAGCTTGGCTGTAGGCCCTTGGATCCTGTGTCGGGTGAGAGACACGACTCTCCCCGACCAACTCTTGTGAAGACATCTTTCTCCAAACTGCTACAGAATTAGCCAAACACAAGAACAAAGGACTTTCACAAGAAAACCTTTGGGAGATTATATAATGTATTTTTACCGACCAAAAGAAGTGTTCCACAAGAAAACGGAGTCCGGAGGGCACATGAGGTGGCCACAAGGCACAAAGGCGCGCCCCCTGCCTTGCCGCCTCCTCATGTGCTCTTCGGACTACTTTTAGTTTTCCTATTTTTTTAAATATTCCAAAACGGAGAAAAATTTCCATTGGAGACGTTTTGGAGTCGGTTTACTTACCATACCGCATACCTATTCCTTTTCGGAGCCTGAAACATTCTGGAAAGTCCCCCTTATGTACTCCTGCGGTGTTATGGTATTAATTATATTGGTCTCAACATTTATGGGAGTGCCTGAGATATAATGTTTAATTCTTTGACTGTTTACCACCTTCGGATTAGTGCCTTTGGCGTTGTTGATTTTGATGGCACCGGAAATAGACATCCTCGATAATGTAAGGACCTTCCCATTTAGAGAGATGCTTTCCTCCAAAAAATCTTAAACGAGAGTTGTATAGCAAGAAATGGTCACCTACGTTAAATTCACGCTTTTATATCCTTTTGTCATTCCATCTTTTAACTTTTTCTTTAAATAACTTGGCATTCTCATAGGCTTGGGTTCTACATTCATCAAGTGAGCTAATGTCAAATAACCTCTTTTCACCGGCAAGTTTGAAATCATAGTTGAGGTATTTGATTGCCCAATAAGCTTTATGTTCTAATTCAAGAGGTAGGTGACATGCTTTTCCATAAACCATTTTATACGAAGACATACCCATGTGGTTCTTATAAGCAGTTCTATAAGCCCATAATGCATCATCAAGTTTCTTAGACTAATTCATTCTAGATCTATTAACAGTCTTTCGCAAGATCAATTTAATTTCTCTATTGCTCAATTCTACTTGACCACTAGACTGAGTATGATAAGGTGATGGAATTCTATGGTTGACATCATATTTAACAAGCATTTTACGGAAAGCACCATGAATAAAGTGTGAACCACCATCAGTCATCAAATATCTAGGGACTCCAAACCTTGGAAAAATAACTTCTTTAAGCATTTTAATAGAAGTGTTATGATCAACACTACTAGTTAGAATAGCTTGTACCCACTTAGTAACATAATCAACAACAACTAAAATATGTGTATACCCATTAAAGGAAGGAAAAGGTACCATATAATCAAAGCCTCAAACATCAAATGGTCCAATAACAAGTGAGTAATTCATAGGCATTTCCCGATGTCTACTAATATTACCAATTCTTTGACATTCATCACAAGACAAGACATACTTACGATCATCCTTGAAGAGAGTAGGACAATAAAAACCAGATTGTAATACCTTGTGTGCAGTTCTATCTCTAGCATGGTGTCCTCCATAGGCCTCGGAGTGACACTTGCGTAGGATCTGTTCCCGTTCATGCTCAGGTACACACCACCTAATAACACCATCTACTCCTTCTTTACAAAGGTGTGGGTCATCCCAAAAGTAATGTCTTAAGTCATATAAAAACTTTTTCGTTTGTTAGTATGTGAAACTAGGTGGTGTAAATTTAGTAACAATGTAATTAGTATGATCAGCATACCATGGAGCATTATGAGAAGCATTTATGACAGCTAATTGTTCATCAGGAAAGCTATCATCAATAGGTAGTGGGTCATCAAGAACATTTTCTAACCTAGACAAGTTGTCTGCTATGGGGTTCTCTGCGCCCTTTCTATCAATAATATGCAAATCAAATTCTGGTAGCAAGAGAACCCATCTAATAAGTCTAGGTTTAGCATCTTTCTTTTCCATGAGATATTTAATAGTAGCATGATCGGTGTGAACAGTTACTTTGGAATCGACAATATAAGATCTGAACTTATCACAGGCAAAAACAACTACTAAAAGTTCTTTCTTAGTAGTAGCATAATTTCTTTGGTCACTATCTAGAGTTTTACTAGCATAATGGATAACATTTAATTTCTTATCAACTCTTTGTCCTAGAACAACACCAACAACATAATCACTAGTATCACACATAATTTTAAAGGTAGGATCCAATCAGGTGGATGAACAATAGGTGCAGAAATCAAGGCTTTCTTAAGTATTTCAAAGGCTTCTACACAATCATCACCAAAAACAAATGGGACATCTTTTTGCATAAGATTAGAAAGAGACCTAGAAATCTCAGAGAAGTCTTTAGTAAATCTCCTATAGAAACCGGCATGACCAAGGAAACTTCTTATACTTTTGATATGTGTAGGACACGACATTTTTTCAATATCATCTACTTTAGCTTTATCAACTTCAATACCTTCATTAACCATAAAGTGGCACTTCTCCCAATTCAAGACAAGATTAGTTTCTTCACATCTCTGCAAAACTCGGCAAGGTTGCTTAAGCAATCATCAAAAGAAGTCTCGTAAACGAAGAAATCATCCGTGAAAAACCCAACAATGTTTTCACAAAAGTCAGAGAATATAGCAGTCATACATCTTTGAAAGGTAGCAGGTGCATTGCATAAAACCAAAAGGCATACATCTATAAGAAAAAGTACCGAAAGGGCAAGTAAAAGTAGTATTTTCTTGATCCTCTTTTGCCATAGGTATTTGAGAAAATCCAGAATAGCCATCTAGAAAGCAAAAGTGTGTATGCTTGGACAATCTTTCTAGCATTTGATCAATAAAAGGTAGAGGGTAATGATATTTCCTAGTAGCTTTATTTAGTTTGTGAAAATCAATTACCATTCTATAGCTTGTAACAATTCTTTGTGGAATCAATTCATTCTTATCATTAGGAACAACAGTAATACCTCCCTTCTTATTAGGGACACAATGAACATGACTTACCCATCTACTATTAGCAATAGGATATTTACCTGCTTCCAGAAGCTTTAATATTTCATTTCTTACCACTTCTTTCATCTTTGGATTCAACCGTCGTTGATGATCAACGACTGGTTTAGCATCAGGCTCCATATTAATTTTGTGCTGACATAGAGTGGGGCTAATGCCCTTAATTAAGATCATCAAGAGTATATCCAATAGCAGCGCTGTGCTTCCTCAGAGTTTTCAATAATTTCTTTTCTTCATGCTCTGAAAGGTTAGCACTAATAATAACATGATATATCTTCTTTTCATCAAGATAAGCATATTTCAAAGTATCAGGTAATTGCTTAAGCTCAAACACGGGATCACCCTTGGGTGGAGGAGGATCTCCAAGAATCTCAACAGGCAAGTTGTGTTTCAAAACATGCATTTGGTTAAATAATATTTCATCTAATTCCTTCCTTTCATTCATAAACACATCATTTTCATGGTCTAGGAAATATTTTTCTAAAGGATCAGTAGGAGGCACAACAATAGAAGCAAGACCAATAATTTCATCTTTACAAGGAAATTCTTTATCATGGGGTTGTCTATGAAATTTAGATAAATTAAAATCATGAGACACATCCCCAAAACTGACAGTAACAATTTCTTTCTCGCAGTCTATCCCAGCATTAACAGTGTTCAAGAAAGGTCTGCCAAATAAAATGGGACAAAAATCATCTTGTGGGGAACCAAGAACAAGAAAATCAGTAGGGTATTTTATTTTCGCACACAATACTTAGACATCTCTAACAATCCCAATTGGTGATGTAGTATCTCTATTGGCAAGCTTAATAGCAACATCAATATCTTCTAGCTCAGCAGGTGCAATATCATTCATTATTTCTTGATATAAAGTAAAAGGAATTGCAGACACACTAGCACCCATATCACATAAGCCATGATAACAATGATCTCCTATTTTAACAGAGACAACAAGCATGCCAACAACAGGTCTATGTTTATCATTATCATCGGGTTTGGCAATTCTAGCAGCTTCATGAAAGAAATAAATAACATGCCCATCAATATTATCGACCAAGAGATCTTTAACCATAGCAATACTAGGTTCAAATTTAATTTGTTCAGGGGTGTAGGTGTTCTAGTACAACTCTTAAAAACCACATTTGAAGCTTTAGTATGATCCTTTATCCTAACAAGAAAAGGTGGTTTCTCAATATAAGCAGTAGATCAATAGGATCAACATTATAAGTAATTGTTTCTTCTTCAACTTTAATAGGTTCTACTACTTTAACTTCAATGGAAGGAAGATATTTAAAACACTTCTCCTTAGGGAGATCAACATGAGTAGCAAACGATTCGTAGAAGGAAGCTACAATCTCAGAGTCAAGTCCATATTTAGTGCTAAATTCACGAAAAGCATCAGTATCCATGAAAGATTTAACACAATCAAACTTAAGGTTTATACCTGACTCATTACCTTCATTGAGTTCCCAATCTTTGTAGTTACTTTTAATTCTTTCCAGTAAATCCCATTTGAATTCAATAGTCTTCTTCATAAAAGAACCAGTACAGGAAGTATCAAGCATGGATTGATCATTACGAGAAAACCGAGGATAAAAGTTCTGAATATTAATTTCTTTTTAGGGCTCATGATTGGGGCATGAATATAACATTGACTTAAGCGTCCCCCAAGCTTGAGCGATACTTTCTCCTTCATGAGGCCAAAAAGTATAAATATAATTCCGATCACGATGAACTAGATGCATAGGATAAAACTTCTGATGAAATTCCAATTTCAATCGATTGTAGTTCCAAGTCCCAATATCATCGCGTAGCCTATACCATGTCAATGCCTTCTCATTCAAATATAAAGTGAAGACCTTCTTATTGGCATCATCCTCGGGCAAACCCGCAAGCTTAAATAATCCACAAACTTCATACACATATATTAGATGCATATCAGGATGCAATGTTCCGTCTCCTGCATAAGGATTAGCTAGCAGTTCCTCTATCATACCTGAAGAAATTTCATAATAAATATTTTTAGTAGGTGCAGAAGGTTGAGGGGCAACTCTTTGCTCTTCCGGTCGGGGTGAAGATACCCCGAACAAACCCCTCAAAGGATTATTTTACATAGTAACAAATGGCAGTAAATTTCAGCACACTATATAAATGTTTCCTTACCAAATTCCTCTTACCAAAGGCGCTTCACTCCCCAAAAACGGCGCCAGAAAAGAGTCTTGATGACCCACAAGTATAGGGGATCTATCATAGTCCTTTCGATAAGTAAGAGTGTCGAACCCAACGAGGAGCAGAAGGAAATGACAAGCGGTTTTCAGCAAGGTATTCTCTACAAGCACTGAAATTATCGGTAATAGATAGTTGTGTGATAAGATAATTCGTAAGGGGTAACAAGTAACAAGTGTAAAAAAGGTGCAGCAAGGTGGCCCACTCCTTTTTGTAGCAAAGGACAAGCCTGGACAAACTCTTATGTAAAGCAAAGTGCTCCCGAGGACACATGGGAATTATTGTCAAGCTAGTTTTCATCATGCTCATATGATTCACGTTCGTTACTTTGATAATTTGATATGTGGGAGGACTAGTGCTTGGGTGCTGTCCTTACTTGGACAAGCCTACCACTTATTATTAACCCCTCTCACAAGCATCTACAACTACGAAAGAAGAATTAAGATAAATCTAACCATAGCATGAAACATGTGGATCCAAATCAGCCCCTTACGAAGCAACCCATAAACTAGGGTTTAAGCTTCTGTCACTCTAGCAACCCATCATCTACTTATTACTTCCGAATGCCTTCCCCTAGACCCAAATCATGGTGAACTTTCATGTAGTTGACGTTCACATAACACCACTAGAGGAAAGACAACATACATCTCATCAAAATATCGAACGAATACCAAATTCACATGATTACTTATAACAAGACTTCTCCCATGTCCCCAGGAACAAATGTAACTACTCACAAAGCATATTCATGTTCCTAATAAGAGGAGTATTAATTATCATTAAGGATCTGAACATATGATTTTCCACCGAATAAACCAACTAGCATCAACTACAAGGAGTAATCAACACTACTAGCAACCCACAGGTGCTAATCTGAGGTTTTGAGACAAAGATCGGATACAAGCGATGAACTAGGGTTTAAGAGGAGATGGTGTTGGTGAAGATGTTGATGGACATTGACCCCCTCTTAATGAGATGATCGTTGGTGATGACGATGATTCCCCACTACAGGAGGGAAGTTTCCCCGGTAGAACAGCCCCGCCGGAGCCCTAGATTGGTTCTGCCCAAGATTCGCCTCGAGACGGCGGCGCTTCCTCCCCAAAGCTCCCTCTTGATTTTTTCCAGGTCAAAACCCTTCATATAGCAGAAGATGGTGTCGGTGCAACAAACCCTGGGTCTGTTGCCCAGACTGTGCACAGGCACGGGAGCGAGATTGAAGAAGCTGCCCAAGTCAGAGTATAAGAAACCAAGAGATTCGAAGGACTAACATGCAGATCAGAGGGACCAAGATCAAGCTAGAGAAGTAGGATACCGACAAGAGAAAAGCCTCCCTCGTCAGGCAGGCGAACCCGGCAAGGGGCGAGGCCACCCTGAAAAGCAGACGACCAAAGCGCCCCGGCAGGGCCTGCCGGGGCTCACGAGGGCAGAATCACCTCACCAACCACTCCACCATGACCCACATCGTCGATCAACGCGGTGTCAAGTTGCAAAGTGATTAAGTGGCAGCCATTCGCCACATGGAAGCCATTTCCTATAGGAGAAACCCACAGATGACACCCGTCCTTCAACGTGTCAAGAGAACAGGCACGGAGCTGGCGAGATAGCCCGACAAGCCTTGCTGGGCAACCAATGATAAGCAGTGCATTTAATGCGCCCTGTCAGCCCGCAGAGTTAGGTATGATAGCATTGTTTGCTATCTTATCAGTGCATAATGACTACTTTTCCACTGTGGTTACCCCTTGATCTATAAAAGGAGGCCCATGGCAACCATAGAAAGGGTTAGAAGGTTGGATAACTCACACCCCCATACGCGCGTAGTCATTGCTGCCTGAGGCAGCCCCTGCCGGGAAATTGTACTGCGCACCACCACCACCTTTTTCCACCAAAGCAAGAGTAGGGTTTTATGCCTCACGGCGGTCCGAACCTAGGTAAATTGCCCACGTGATCTCTGCCATGCTGCCCCACGCTGGTCTGCTCTTTGTGCAACGCATCGCCCCCTGCCGAACCAGCAAGGAACCTCCTGGTCCTATAGGTGGCCGTGGTTTACCGCGACATGTTTGGCGCGCCAGGTAGGGGGCTCGCTTGCGCAAAGCTGAAGGCGTGCGCAGCTCGTCGACTTCATCACCATCGTCATCTTCGACGACACCATCGACCATGGCGCCCAAGAAGAAGCCCGACCCTCCAGCTCACCCATCCACCTCAAAGGCTCTGCTGCCCGCGGCCTCCAACGCTGCAGGGTGCGTGGAAGTGCACGAGGATGCGGATGCTGCTGGGGAAGTGGTCGGAGTAGGCGGCGCTGTCGCCACTTCTCCCGCTGCCGACGTAGGAGCGGGGGGGGGGGGTGCCGGAGGAGAGAAGCATCAACAACACACCAACGATCACGTTCCACAGGGTACGGGTGAGGGGGTCACTCCATCTGCGCCCCTCTCCCCCACCAACAGACACAGTTGTAGCAATGACGCTCGGACCAGGATGAACCACCGCCCTCCGGCCACCCCACCACAGGCACGGTCGCAGTGCGTGCGCCCTCCCGGGACAGGCCGACCAAGCTGCTGCGCCCGACGAAGCCACTGGCCCTCGAGCACCTCCACCACACTACATCCAAGTGGTTGCCCCACATCAACAACGGGGGCTGCATTACCGCCGCTGGCACCATCAGGAGCCAGGCGACGGTACGATAGACTTCGTCAACATCCATGCCAAGTATGGCTTCGGAGGCCATGGCGCGAGCTTAGCTGCTGTTGAGGTTTCTGCCAGCGGCCGAGCAGATGGACAAGTGGCGTGCCACCATCCAAAGTCTGTTTGGTTTCACCGAAGCTGGGGGCTCACGGCGAGCTGGTCCGCCATGGCCTCCCCAAGCGATAGCAATAGCTCGTGCTACTGACCGCACGGAAGGGGTCATCCCTATGGTGCAGTCCCCACCATAGTAGCCAGCACGAGCACAACCGAATCAAGACCCCGATGACGTCTTGATGGCTTCTTCTGACCCTCGAGCATGTCCATGCCAACGTCGAGCCCTAGAGGATAGGCGGAGAGGAGACACGTGCGTCATCGAGCAACGCCACGACAACCTCCGTCGTACCGACAGGTACGACAACCTCAACATCGACGAGCCTGTGCTTGGTGTTGGCGGGTGCCTGCCTTTCGAGGTTGGCTACCCTGCCTTTACACGAGAGCTGCGGCAAGTCCGTTGGCCGTCAGTTCGCACGTTCAAGCTAGAGATACCTGAGAAGTACGACGGGAGGCTGAACCCAGCAGAGTTCCTGAGCATCTACACCATTGCTATTCAGGTTGCCAGGAGAAGAGATGAGAAGGTGTTCGCCAACTACTTCCCTTTGGCCCTCAAGTCCAATGTGAGGTCTTGGCTGATGCACGTACCAGAGAACTCCATTTCGTCATGGGCTGACCTATGCCACGAGTTCATTGGCGCTTTCACCGGCGGTCATCAAGAACCCGGCAGGCCCAGCGATTTGCTGATTCTCCAGCAGAAGGAAGGAGAAACCCTCCATAAGTATTTACAGAGATTCAACAAAGTTCATAGGAATATCCCAAATATCCATCCCGCAGCTGTAATAGCTGCCTTCCAGTCCAATGTGCGCAACCGGCGTATTTGTTCCAAGATGAACATACAGTTGCCCAAGACTGTGAGGGAGCTTTACACACTGGTGGATAAGTGTGCTCGGATGGAAGAGGGAAGGAAGTTTCCCGGAGAGGAAGATTGCACCAATGTTGATTCATAGGATGAGGATGAATCAACTAGTCAAAAGAAGAGCAAGAAGCACAGTAATAAGCGGAGAGATAAAGCAGTGATGACTGTTGAAGGTTCTGGTACGCCTAGTATCAGCAAGAAGGCCAAGGCTAAGGTCCCCGGCAAGGAGGCTGCCACGTGCACTGATTGTCGAGAAGCCGCTGCCGCTGAGAATGCCGGGAAGGGCGATGGCCCGTACTGCAAGATTCATTGGACCAAGGGCCACGACCTTCAAGAGTGTTATCAAGTTGAGCAACTTGTCAAGAAACAGAAAGCAGAGTATGAGAAGCGTGATAAGGAAAAAGGTCAGAATGTTACTGGCGGTAAGGGCCGAGGTGGTGAAGCAAACCGCCCTAGCAAACCCTTTTGGAACCAAGGAAAGCCCGCCAGGGATCGAGAGAAGTAAACCTGTGATGTTGAGAGTGATGGAGGGGATGAACAAGAATCCAGTGAGCAGGAGTTTCAGAAGGTTACTAACGCCCTGTGCATTGACGAAGGTGCATCCCTGCACACTTCTCACCGCCAGCTCAAGCGGTGGGCGGGAGAAGTCAATGCCATGGAGCCAGCGCCAGAGGCCTGGAAGCCACTCAAATGGTCCCGTACGCCCATCATCTTCGACAAAGAGGACCATCTGGCCGTACCACTACAGTAGGATGTTTGTCGTTGTTGGTCTCTCCAACAATCCGCAACCTCAAGGTCACGAAGATGCTGGTGGACGGCGGGGCCGGGTTGAATCTGATTTCCCCGGCAGTCACCAGCAAACTTCAGATAGGAGAAGAGGAGCTAGAGGTTACCAACACGTTTCAAGGAGTTAATCCCGGCAGGAGCCGTCCTAAGGGAAAGATCACGTTGCCGGTAACATTTGGGGGAGAACTGAACTACCAGACTGAGAGGATTGTGTTTGATGTGGTTGATCCCCCCTGCCATACCATGGGATTCTTGGACGCCCGACTCTGGCTAAATTCATGGCGGCATCCCACTATGCCTGCAATACCTTTAAGATGCCTAGGCCACTGGGAGTCATCACTATCCCATCGGATGAGAAGGATGCAATCATTTGTGTGGACAAGATGTACCGGGACGCGGTCGCGGTAGAGGCAGCGGCCGCCCCTGCCAAGGAAAGTAAAGGAAAGGAGAGAGGCTGTAGGAACTCTGGCAAAGAGTCCGGGAAGCGTACCCTCAGTGAGTGCACGTCACCCATTGACGACATGCAGGAGTGTTCTAACAGCAAGAGAACCAAGGTTGCTGCACCCCAAGTGAAGAAGGTCCCGGCAGGGCTGGCCGGTGTTAATGGTACTTCTATTATCTGCACCTCCCTCGATGACAAATAGGAAAGCACGCTCGTTGCCTTCCCGCGGGCGAATAACGATGTGTTTGCCGGCAACCATCCGATATCCCCGGTGTTCCCAGGGAGGTAATGTAGCGACCAGACCTCAAACAGTTTGATCTCTGTGCATCAGTGCCATCCCTGGATCGGTAATGCTGACACGCATAGTACTTGAGGATTTATAACAGAGTAGCAATCACACACACTTATTACAACGGATGTCTCAAAAGAGAACTTAAAACAATAAATATGGCTTAAGGCCATCTAATACGATAACAATGGAAGGCTTGGAAGATAAAATGAGTCCATCAACTCCAACGGCATCACTGAGTGAAAGACAACGGCCTATAGTTCCTTACTCGTCGTCTGAAAAGTCTGCAACATGAACGTTGTAGCCCGAAACGGGTCAGCACAAGGAATATGCTGGCAAACTAACACAAGAGAATAACGAACAGAATAATTGCTATCACTACATGCATATATGGCTGGTGGAGGCTGTATGGTTAATATGTTTTTGCAAAAAGCCAATTTTCCCTACAACAAAGGAATCTATTTATTTTACTATCATGGTAGTTGTTAAACATTGAGAAGGTCCCTCCAACTCAATCCCAATTAAACATCATCATTAAACCCAATCAAATTATATTAAGAGTGATGAGATCAATCATGATAATCCAAGAACCAAATACTCAAGACGTCCATAACCGGGGACACGACTAACCATGATTAGTTTATACACTCTATAGAGGTTTGCGCACTTTTCCCCACAAGACTCGAATACATCCATGGTCGGAGATTCGAGACACAGTCTTTCTGAAGCATTAACTCTCTACTCTGTGTAGACTATACCACCTACAACCCACTACATCTGCTAGTCTACCTCTTCAAGAGCTTCACGCAACTTACTCAACTATGCTAGAGCCCATAATAGCTTGTGGCTGCACACGGAAGTTTCTAGCATGAACAATCTTTTGATCCCTTTGAGCCTGGGTGGCGGGCCGTAGGATGATCACACGGGTCCTCCGGGATATCCTAGGACAACACTGGGTTCTCCAGGTGCCCACAAGGAATCCACCTAGATATGTATTCAAGTTGCCACCTTAAGTTGAACCATTAATATATAACTCACATCTGTCATGAATACTCTCAAACCCAATCCACGTCTACGAGCATAGCATAGCAATGTAAGCAACATAGAAATAACTCTCAGGGTTTGAACATAAACAGGTGAATAGGTACTACCTCAACTACTTCCCAAAACCCACAATTTAATCAGATCCTAATCATGCAAGTGTTTGAGGATTGATCTAATGCAATAAAACTGGGTAGTAAAAAGTATGATCAAAGTGTTACTTGCCTTGCTGATGATCCGTGAAACCTAGAGACTCGTAGTAGCACGCTTCACACTCCTGGTACTCTATCGCAAACAAACAAGCATACAATAAGCACTGAACTAGAAGCACACGTAAAACTCAAATATACGATCTAACCAGAAAGTTCAACTTAAGAACTCCGGTTTGCAAAAAGAATCAAATCAAACGAAATAACCAAACTCAAACTACGAAAGAAACAAGATCCGTTTACTAATCTTAACTTAAGTCAAATTTTACAGTAGCAAAACCTTGTTCAAGTTGGTTAAACAGAAAGAGGGCTTCGAGACGAAGATCCAGGCGCTTGAATCGCCTGATTCCGACTAACGAGCGAACAGTTATACTAGAACGAAGATTAGGGCAGAAATTGCGATCGAAAATAATCGCGGAAAAACCCTGGAAAAAGAAAACAAACGAACAGGCTAACGAATGAGTGTTCATTGTCTGCAGTTAACGAGTGAAAACCTTTCGTTAAAACGAATGTACGAACGGGCGTTCGCTAAATAAATAAACCGGAAAAAACCGATCTAAATAAATAAATAAAAAACTAGGGTTTCGAAAAAAATAAACCGATCGGTTTCCCGAAGAAAACCGGCGGCGGCGGCAACTACGTCAGCGAGATCGGCGGCAACTCCGGCGTCGGCGGCGAGGGGAAACGGCGGCGGCAGTGCGGCAGGGCGGGCGGCGGCTAGGGTTTTCGGGCGGAGTGGCTGCGGCTCGGGCCTCCGCGGCTTATAAGGGCCAGCCGGGCTAGTGTCCAGGTCGGACACGGCCCGGTTAGGTCGGTTGACTTTTTTTAAATAATTCCGCTCAGAAAAACAAAGAAAAGAAATACTAAACGGACTCCAAAAATCCTGAAACAAAATTTCCCCGTCCTCTAAAAGTCTAACGGGCAAGGTGAACATTTATTTGGGCCTCTAATGCAATTTTGAAAAACACATATTTTTCCTAATTCAAATAAAATAGCGATAAAAACTCCGAATAAAATCTTATTTGATTTTAACATTAAATATCCAATATTTCTATATTTTGGGGAAGTCATTTTATCCCCTCTATTTTTATCTTCATAAAAGAAATATTCGAAGAGAAAATAATTAAAATCAAATGATCCTTTTTTCAAAATTTGAGAAAACTCAAATATGAAAATAACGAAATCCCCAACTCTCTCCGTGGGTCCTTGAGTTGCGTAGAATTTCTAGGACCAGACCAAAATGCAATGAAATATGATATGCAATGATGATCTAATGCATAACATTCCAAATTGGAAATTTGGGATGTTACAAACCTACCCCCCTTAAGATGAATCTCGCCCTCAAGATTCGGGTTGGCTAGAAAATAGGTGAGGGTGATCCTTCCGTAGGTCTTCCTCTCGTTCCCAGGTGGCTTCATCCTTAGTATGGTGGCTCCATTGAACTTTACAGAACTTGATAACCTTGCTGCGTGTGACTCGGCTGGCAAAGTCAAGAATCTTGACTGGTTTCTCCTTGTAGGTCAAGTCGCTATCCAACTGAATCACTTCCAGTGGCACTGTATCTCTCAAAGGAATATCAGCCATCTCTGCGTGGCACTTCTTCAATTGAGAAACGTGGAACACATCGTGAACTCCTGACAATCCTTTGGGCAACTCCAACTTGTATGCAACTTCTCCCATACGTTCCAAAACTTTGTATGGTCCCACAAAACATGGAGCTAACTTTCCCTTAACTCCAAAATGCTTCACTCCTCGAAGTGGTGATACTCGAAGATACACTCTGTCTCTGACTTCGTAAACTGTCTCCTTGCGCTTAGAATCCGCATAGCTCTTCTGCCTGGACTGGGCTACCTTGAGTCTATCGCGTATCAATTTAACCTTCTCTTCAGACTCTTTAATCAAATCTGGTCCAAACAGCTGACAGTCTCCAACTTCATCCCACAACAATGGTGTCCTGCACCTCCTTCCGTACAATGCTTCGAAAGGGGCCATCTTCAAACTGGCTTGATAGCTGTTGTTGTAAGAGAACTCTACATAAGGCAAATTTTCGTCCCAACTAGATCCATAGTCTAGCGCACAAGCTCTCAACATATCCTCCAAATTCTGATTGACTCTCTCAGTCTATCCATCTGTCTGCGGATGAAAAGCTGTACTAAACTCTAGCCTGGTTCCCAAAGTCTCATGCAACTGATTCCAAAACTTTGAGGTAGACTGGGTTCCTCTATCTGATACAATGGTCCTCGGAACTCCATGTAGACAAACGATTCTGGTCATGTAAATCTTTGCCAACTTAGCACTGGTGTATTTGGTCTTCACTGGGATGAAATGAGCCACTTTCATCAAATGATCGACTACAACCATATCAAGTCATAGCCTAAACGAGTTCTAGGCAATCCCGTGATGAAGTCCATGCCTAGTTTATCCCACTTCCATTCGGGTATCGGCAATGGCTGTAACAATCCCGCTGGCTTCTGATGTTCTGCCTTCACTCTCTGACATACATCACAAACTGCTACATACTCCGCGATATCCTTCTTCATTCCGGTCCACCAGAAACTATCCTTCAAATCCAGATACATCTTGGTATTTCCTGGGTGAATCGAATATGGCGAATCGTGGGCCTCTTGTAGAATCAACTTCCTGATCTCTGAATCATTTGGCACATATACGCGGTCTTCAAACCATAGGGTATCGTGCTCATCCTCATGAAATCCTTTAGCTTTTCCTTTGCTCATCCTCTCTTTTATCTCAGCAATCTCCTTGTCCGTCTTCTGAGCTTCTATGATCTTATCCATCAAAGTAGACTGAATCTCCAATGCTGTTACATAACCCCTCGGAACTATTTCCAAGCATAGATCACGAAGATCCTTTGCTAACTCCTTGGGTAACTCTCCGGTCATGAGTGTATTGACATGACTCTTGCGGCTCAATGCATCGGCTACTATGTTAGCCTTTCCGGGATGATAATGTAACTTCATATTATAATCCTTGATGAGCTCCAACCATCTCCTTTGCCCGAGATTCAACTCCTTCTGTGTGAAGATATACTTCAAACTCTTGTGATCCGTGTACACCTCACAATGATTTCCGATGAGAAAATGTCTCCATGTCTTCAACGCATGCAATACGGCTGCTAACTCCAAATCATGGGTAGCATAATTTAACTCATGGGGTTTAAGCTGTCGTGAGGCATAAGATACAACTCTTCCTTCCTGCATAAGCACTGCTCCAAGTCCTCGATGAGAAGCGTCTCAATACACCTGGTAATCCTTGCGTTGATATGGAAGAATCAACACTAGAGCTGCAACCAAGCGTTTCTTCAACTCCTAAAAACTGGCCTCACATTCCTAGTCCATTTGAACTTGGTGTCTGAGGGAGTCCTGGATTAGGGGGTGTCCGGATGGCCAGACTATACCTTCAGCCGGACTCCTGGACTATGAAGATACAAGATTGAAGACTTCGTCCCGTGTCCGGAAGGGACTTTCCTTGGCGTGGAAGGCAAGCTTGGCGATACAGATATGTAGATCTCCTACCATTGTAACCGACTTTGTGTAACCCTAACCCTCTCCGGTGTCTATATAAACCGGAGGGTTTTAGTCCGTAGGACAACATACACAACAACAATCATACCATAGGCTAGCTTCTAGGGTTTAGCCTCTCCGATCTCGTGGTAGATCTACTCTTGTACTACCCATATCATCAATATTAATCAAGCAGGACGTAGGGTTTTACCTCCATCGAGAGGGCCCGAACCTGGGTAAAACTTCATGTCCCTTGCCTCCTGTTACCATCCGGCCTAGACGCACAGTTCGGACCCCCTACCCGAGATCCGCCGGTTTTGACACCGACATTGGTGCTTTCATTGAGAGTTCCTCTGTGTCATTGTCGTCAGGCTTGATGGCTCCTACGATCATCGATAGTGATACGGTCCAGGGTGAAACTTGTCTCCCCAGACAGATCTCTGTCTTCGGCGGCTTTGCACTGCGGGCCAATTCACTTGGCCATCTGGAGCAGATCGAAAGCTATGCCCTTGGCCGTCAGGTCAGATTTGGAAGTTTAAGCTACACGGCTGACATCCGCGGGGACTTGATCTTCGACGGATTCGAGCCACTGCCGAGCACGCCACACAGCCACGACGAGCATGATCTAGCTCTGCCGCCTAACAGTGCCCTGAAGGCCGCACCCGCATCGGCTTCGACCCTTAATTCGGAGTCAACTGCACCGATCGAGGATGGGTGGATGGACGCCACCTCGGGGGCTGCGATCCTAGCGGCGATCGAGCCGAACACCAGCCCCGCACTCCGCGAGACTCGTGATTCCAAGGAGCCGGACTCCTCTACGGACTCCGAACCATTCGCGCCTCTGCCGATCGAATCCGATTGGGCGCCGATCATGGAGTTTACTGCCACAGACATCTTTCAGCACTCGCCCTTTGGCGATATTATGAAATCACTAAAGTCTCTCTCTTTATCAGGAGAGCCCTGGCCGGACTACGGTCAGCGAGATTGGGATACGGACGATGAAGAAATTCAAAGCCCACCCACCACCCACTTTGTAGCCACTGTCGATGATTTAACCGACATGCTCGACTTCGACTCCGAAGACATCAACGGTATGGACGTCGATGAAGGAGACGATGAAGAACCAACGCCTATTGGGCCCTGGAACGCCACCTCGTCATATGACGTATACATGGTGGACGCACCAAAAGATGACGACGAGGAGCGGAAGGACGCACCGGAGGCTTGTTCCCTCGAAAAGCAGTCAAAGCGGCGACGCAAGCGCCGCCCCAAATCCCGCCTCGACAGAAATAGCGATCACACAGACCCAGCGCTGGAGCAGGGCGAACCGCTGCCGGACAACGGCAATCCGGATAATGAAACCGAACAAACAAATCCTATCAAGGATAATGGTCCGGACGACATAACGCCGGACAGGCACCCGGAGCAGTAGACTGCCCGTAAAAGGCTTGTTGCCACCGCGAGGAGTCCGAAAAAGCAGAAGCAAAGGCTCAAGGCCGCGCAAGACACACTCCAAATCAGATGGAGTAAAATACTCAACACAACAGCAAGGTACGGCGACAATCGCCCCTCCAAGAGCTACCCAAAGCGGAAGCTGCTACCCGAATTCGATGAGGAGGCCTCAGACCCCCCACAACCAAATATCAAAGCAGCCACCTGGTCGGATAGACGACCCCTCTACCAACACAGAGCGGGATAAAACGCCACTCACAATACAACACGTGACCCATGCGAGGGCTCGCACCCAAAGGACGATGCAACAAGATCCATCTATGGACCACACAAGCGCGCCCCAGCATACAATGCAACACAACAAACATCCGAACAACGCGGTACACCCAGCTACAGGGGTGCCGCACACCCCCTATGTTTCACCGATGAGGTGCTGGACCATGAATTTCCAGAGGGATTCAAGCCCGTAAACATAGAGGCATACGACGGAACAACAGACCTTGGGGTCTGGATCGAGGACTACATCCTCCATATCCATATGGCTCGAGGAGACGATCTCCACGCCATCAAGTACTTACCCCTCAAGCTCAAAGGAACAGCTCGTCACTGGCTCAAAGGCCTCCCCGAAAGCTCCATTGGAAGTTGGGAAGAGCTCGAAGACGCCTTTCGGGCAAATTTTCAAGGGACTTATGTCCGACCTCCGGATGCGGACGATTTGAGTCATATAACTCAACAGCCTGGAGAGTCAGCCCGAAAGCTTTGGAACATGTTTCTTACTAAAAAGAACCAGATTGTCGACTGTCCGGACGCCGAAGCCTTGACAGCTTTCAAGCATAGCATCCATGACGAATGGCTCGCCAGACACCTCGGCCAAAATAAGCCGAGAACGATGGCCGCATTAACAAACCTCATGACCCGCTTTTGCGTGGGTGAGGACAGCTGGCTAGCCAGATGCAGCACCAGCGACCCCAGTACTTCTGAAGTTAGAGATGGAAACAGGAAATCACGGCGCAACAGCAATAACAAACGCCGGAATAAAGAAGACAGCATGAAGGGCACGACAATAAATGCCGGATTCAAAAGCTCTCGGCCAGGTCAAAAGCCGCCCCCTAAAGGCACCAGGGATGAACTGTCCGGCCTCAACAAAATTCTAGACCAAGTATGTCAGGTCCATAGTACCCCTGGTAAACCTGCTAATCATACCCACAGAGAATGTTGGGTCTTCAAGCAGTCCAGCAAGCTCAACGCCGTACATAAGGGGGAGGATACACCAAGTGAAGACAAGGACGAGCCTCCCAAGCAAGACACGGCGGAACAAACGAAATTTCCACCAGAAGTCAAAACTGTAAACGTGTTACACGTGATCAAGGGGAAAAACAACACAACACTCCCAGGAAAATATACCCAAGTGCCTGTCACCGCGAAGTCCTGCCACTGGTCGTCTCAACCGATCACTTTCGACCATTGCGATTACTCAGCAAGTATCCGACATGCAGGATGGGCTGCCCTGGTATTAGACCCAGTAATTGGCAGATATCACTTCACATGAGTCTTGATGGACGGCGGCAGCAGCCGAAACTTAATATATCAGGATACAATCCGCGGGATGGGGTTAGACCCAACACAAATTTGCCATAGAAATACTACCTTTAAAGGAGTAACGCCAGGCCCAGGGGCTCGTTGTACGTGCTCCCTCCTACTATAGGTTATATTCGGCTCCCCCGATAACTTCCGTCATGAGCATTTAACCTTCCACATCGCTCCGTTTCAAAGTGGCTACCAAGCACTTCTCGGACGCGAAGCTTTTGCTCGCTTTAATGCAATACCACACTATGCCTCCCTCACACTCAAGATGCCCGGTCCACGTGGCATCATTTCAGTGAACGGAAATATCAAGCGTTCTCTGCGCGTCGAAGAGAGCGCGGCTGCCTTGGCAGCCGCACACTAAAGGCGCCCGGACCAGTGAAAGCATCCAAATAGGTCGGTAAGACCTCAGACACAACTAATCAAGTCCGGTGCCGCTATTTATACTGAATAATTGGTCACACCCCTATTTATCAATACAAGGGGCTCAACGCGCGCAGACAAGTGGCAATTTCTTATCATCTTGAATTATACATGGTTTCTTTAAAAACTATCTTTTTGCACGACAACTTTTTCATTTAACTTCCTCTCTTTTACAGACGATCATCGTGCTACACCCGTCCAGGATACGACACAACGGAGACACAGGCGCAGACGTGCAGCAGGGACCCGCTCCAAGGATTCTTTTTAGATTAAGACCCTGCGTAAACCTTTTTTACTGTCTCTTGTTGATACATATCCACCATTGAGAAGGATGCTGACGTCTTGGCATCTGGCCACGCCAGAACAATGCACGTACCTGGACACAAGGGGCTTCTTACAAAGGCCATTATTTAGGCCCGGTTTATACCACAAAGACCGAATACCTTAGGGAGTGTTCGGCGTCGCGAGTTTGGCCCTATATGCATCAGCTCCGAATCATTGTCTTTGGTCAAATGTTGGGTTTGCCCGGCTCCTGTGTTTTGGTGCCTTACGTTCCGCTTTACCGGCTAAGGTAGCACCAGGAGAACTACTGCGATTGTGCCCTGGTTCATCCGGACGAGCACCTCAGTAGAGAAAGCCGAAAACTGACTGTCATGATATAGCGTGAGACTGGTCAACCACTCGATGACCTGTGGGAATGTTAGAATTCCTCCGCCTTAACGAAGGGCCGTTTTCTGGCCAGGCATGTACTCACCCCGGAAGCGGGAGAGTGCGGAGCCACCAGGGGCTATCTAGTAGCCCCATTGTCAAACTCCTATGGCTAAGTGAAAGTGCTAAAGCATTATAGTCCGGTTGCCTCGCTCGCTCCGCTATCACCTCCTTAATAGGACCAAGACGTTGGGTTAAGTGTGAACACGTGTTTTTGCGAGCACCTCCGCATTATATGCGTGGGGGTTGAAGCCGACGACTGCAATCTTTCAGGTTATACACATGTATACATAAACGGCCGCCCAGGAGGCATCATATTACTTTCAGGCAAAAGTATAAAAATAGCCTTATAAAAATTTATAAAAGCATTTCGCTTACAATGAGATTACATATCACTCAAACATAATATTTTTTGAGCACTGGGTCTCTATCAAACGGGCACCCTCAAGAACTTCTTCAAAGTAGTGCTCAGCAGCCTTTCGACCTATAGCCAAATCCCGCGCTGCAACATTGGTAGCATCCATCTCCGCCTAGTATGCCTTAACATGGGCAAAGGCCATCCGTGCGCCCTCTATGCACGCTGACCTCTTCATCGCATTAATTCGCAGCACCACGTCAAGGAACTGCTGCACCAAGCTGAAATAGCTATTCGGTTTTGACCTTTCCAGCCATAGTTGATCCACAACAGACCTCATGGAGAGTCCGGACAACCTATTTAGTTCGGCCCATTCGGCTAATTGGTCAGTCAATGAAAGTGGATGTTCGGGAGAATGGAATTGTCTCCAAAACAACTAGTCTACTCCACGGTCCGTCTGACCCTGGAAGTACTTGGCCGCATCGGCAGCGCTCGCCGCCAAATCCATATACACATTCTCCGAACTCCACAGCCGATCCAGAGGGGCATACCGTGGATCTCCGAACTTCCTCCGCAACATAAAGGATTTCCCAGCTACAATATCCCCGGCTTCCCGCAGCTCCTCCTTCTTTGCCCTCATAGCAGAGCGGAGGTCTTTTTTCGTCACAGCAGCCTTCTCCAGGTCCGATGCCTTCGCTTGGTTTTCCTTTTCAAGAACCCGGCAACGGTCGGCGGCGGCTTTTAATTCTATGGCCATCTTGGCCATCTCGTCTCGGCTCTCTCCATGTGCGGCCTTCTCGGCTTGCAACTCTTCGGACGCCTTTAAAGCAGCCGCATTACCCAACCTCGCTTGTTCCTTGGCTCGGGCAAGTTCTGCCCTCAAGGCTTCAACAGTGGCAGCTCCATCTGCAGTCACAACATATTAAAGATGCTGGCATCATGCTGCTCTTCCTATTGTGGCGTTTACCAGATAATGACACTTACCCTGTGCCTCGCCAAGCCTTTTGTTAACAAGCTCGATGTCGGCGTCTGCTGCATCCAACTGCCGTTCTAAATGGGCAAACTCGCTAGTCCAGCTAGCCACCGGAGCTTCCATCACCTGCACATAGAGGCAATATGGTTATTACCTGGGAATATGATCCTCTGTTCGTCGTCGTTTCTGACGACAACCAGAGTCTCAGGGGCTACTATCTACACAGGGCAGACCTAGCATGTGCAGGACTATCATACATTCTTTTACGTACCTCAAAGCCTGTCAGTAGACTCATAAAAGCTTCATGCAATCCGCTTTCGGCGGACGATATTCTCTCCATCACCGTATTCATCAGCACACGGTGTTCATCTGAGATGGCCGCTCGCCCCACCAACTCCCTCAGAACATTCGATCGCACACTAGACGGTGCCGGACTCTTTTGTCTGCTCTCTTCGGGAGCCGGACACTGGGAGCTTCAGGGGTCAATGGGATTATCTTCCGGCCTCACCGGACTCGGAGAGGCCCTCCGCGACGACACTTCTGGGTCGGCTGCTTCCGGAGCGGAGGAGTCTGGAGGAGGCGTTTCGCTCTCCATCATCTCTGGAAGAAGATCCCCTGAAGACGAGCTCATTTAAGAGGGGCTAAGGCCCGAACTGCAAAAATATATGCGGTGGTTATTCTCTCAGAAGAAAAAGATGGCATATCTGTACTATTAAAGTATTTCGGGTCACTTACGACTCGCGGGAGAATTGATCCCCCCGCGGACTTTGTGCGGCAACAGCGCCCTCCAAGGTAGGACCCTCTGTGGGAGACTTCTTCTCCCGTTTGGAAGCTTCGACTTCCGAATCCCCGGGCGCAGTCCTTTTCCTCTTCTGGTCGTCTTCCTTCATGGAGACGCTTGCTCCCTCGGTTAAGATGGGCAGCGTTGGGGGCCCGCGTCCGCCCGTATTATCCTCCACAGTATCTTCCTTCAAGGGCTCCAGGCAAGGTGCGGTCGGGAGCATCTTTTCCAATACCAGATTTTCCAAACCCTCAGGGAGGGGGGCCGAACACCGAATCAACTTCGCCTTTGTTAGCCAGTCCGGGTCAAAAAGCGAACTCTCAGAAATAACTTCGTAACAAAGGAGAGATAGTATGTTCGGCCGGAAGATGCCTTACCTGTTCGGCGGCGCGGTTACTACTCAGGCCCACGTCCTCGGTGATTTCCGGACACTCCACCTGAGGTCCGAAGAATGACTTGTACATATCCTCATGCGTCAGGCTAAGAAAATTTTGAATGACACACGGTCCCTCGGGATTGAACTCCCACAGGCGAAGAGGCCGACGTTTGCAAGGCTGGACTTGACGAACCAGCATAACTTGTATTACCGCAACCAAACTGAAATCTCCATTGAAGAGATCTCGAATGCGGCTTTGTAGTATAGGCACGTCCTTGGCTGGACCCTAGCTCAGACCTCTGCTGATCCATGACACCAGTTGTGGTGGAGGGCCCGAGCGGAAAATAGAGGCGGCCGCCCACTTGGCACTTCTAGGAGCCGTGATGTAGAACCACTAATGTTGCCACAATTCAGACACCTCTGGGATGGAACCTTCGGGCCACGGAGCTCCCGTCATCTTGCATATTGAGGCACCTCCACACGCTGCATGTTGCCCCTCGATCATCTTCGACTTTACTTCAAAGGTCTTGAGCCATAGGCCAAAGTGAGGGGTAACCCGGAGGAAGGCCTCGCACACGACAATAAATGTCGTGATATGAAGAAAGGAGTCCGGAGCTAGATCATGGAAGTCTAGCCCGTAATAAAACATCAAACCCCTGACGAAAGGATCCAGAGCAAGGCCTAGACCTCGGAGGAAGTGGGAGACGAACACGACGTTCTCGTTGGGTTCAGGGGTGGGGACGGCCTGCCCTCGGGGAGGCAGCCGATGCGAAATCTCGGCGGTCAGATATCTGGCCTCCCTCAGCTTTTTGATGTCTTCTTCTGTGACGGAGGAAGGCACCCATCGGCCTTGAAGGCTAGATCCGGACATGACTGAAGGTTCGGAGCACCTGACCTGAACTTCGGGCGTTTGAGCTTGAGGTGGGGGAAGGGTTCGATTGAGCACGGGAGGGAAAAATAAAAGCCTTGTCTCCTTTATAAAGAGGGTGAATATCAAGCGTCCTCTCCGTGTCCGTTTAGACTTGCCTATAATCTAGGAGTCCTAGAAGCGGTTGGGTTACCACGCCCGTATTAATGAGAATCCCGGAATAAGGGGACACGATCTCTGCTTTAACAAGACGTGCCAAGGAAACCGCCTCGCATGACGCGCTGAGGTCGGATAATAAAACGACTCGGATAAAGGCTTGGCCGTGGTGTGTCACACTACGGAATACGTCAGCAGATTAGATTTGTGTACATATTATTCTCTCTATGCAATATGTGGAAACTTATTTTGCAGAGCCGGACACTATCTTTGTGTTCAAAATCTTCTATGAAGTAGTTGGAGGAGGAACCCGCCTTGCAATGCCGAAGACAATCTGCGCGCCGGACTCGTCGTCATTGAAGCCTGGTTCAGGGGCTACTGAGGGAGTCCTGGATTAGGGGGTGTCCGGATGGCCGGACTATACCTTCAGCCGGACTCCTGGACTATGAAGATACAAGACTGAAGACTTCGTCCCGTGTCCGGAAGGGACTTTCCTTGGCGTGGAAGGCAAGCTTGGCGATACGGATATGTAGATCTCCTACCATTGTAACCGACTTTGTGTAACCCTAACCCTCTCCGGTGTCTATATAAACTGGAGGGTTTTAGTCCGTAGGACAACATACACAACAACAATCATACCATAGGCTAGCTTCTAGGGTTTAGCCTCTCCGATCTCGTGGTAGATCTACTCTTGTACTACCCATATCATCAATATTAATCAAGCAGGACGTAGGGTTTTACCTCCATCGAGAGGGCCCGAACCTGGGTAAAACTTTGTGTCCCTTGCCTCCTGTTACCATCCGGCCTAGACGCACAGTTCAGACCCCCTACCCGAGATCCGCCGGTTTTGACACCGATAGTGTCCTTCTTCAACAACTCCGTCATGGGTTTTGCAATCTTTGAGAAATTCTCGATGAACCTTTGGTAGTATCCTGCGAGTCCAAGAAAACTCCGGATCTCTCCAACTGATGTGGGTGCTTCCCAATTTGTCACAGTGATGACCTTGGTTGGGTGTACGGCTATTCCTTCTCCGGATATAACATGTCCTAGGAATCTGAACTTGGCATATAGCTGATGTTCTCTAAGCTTTCCAAGTACCAAACGCAAATGCTCCTTATGCTCCTCTTCATTCTTCGAATAAACCAAAATATCATCAATGAACACCATGACGAACTTATCCAAAAACTCCATAAATACCTTGTTCATCATGTTCATAAAATAGGCAGGTGCGTTAGTCAGACCAAATGACATAACGGTATACTCATTTAGCCCGTACCTTGTGGTAAAAGTTGTCTTAGGTATATCCTGCTCTCGAATATTCCGTTGGTGGTATCCTGATCACAGATCGATCTTGGAAAACACCTTAGCTCCTTGCAGTTGGTCAAACAAATCATTGATCATCGGCAGTGGGTACTTGTTCTTGATCGTCACCTCATTCAGTCCTCGATAATCAACAACCATCCTCAACGATCCATCCTTCTTCTCCACTAGAAGTATTGGTGATCCCCAAGGTGACGAGCTTGGGCGAATATAACCTTTATCCAGTAACTCCTTAATCTGCTTCTTAATTTCCTCTAAATCCTCAGCGGGCATCCTGTACGGTCTCTTAGATATTAGCCCTATGCCTGGCAAAAGCTCAATCAGAAACTCAATGTCTCTATCTGGTGGCATGCCTAGCAACTCTTCTAGAAATACATCCGGGAAATCCTTCACCACTGGTACTTCCTCCTGTACAACTCCTGATAAGGAATTCACTTGAGTCCTATTCGGCACATGCCGGGATACATACTTGATCCTTCTTCCTTCTGGGGTGGTAAGCAAAATCGACTTACTAGCATAGTCAATGTTCCCTTCATACTTCGATAACCAATCCATGCCTAATATCACATCCAGGCCTTGTGACTCCAATACTATTAGGTCTGAGGGAAATAGGTAGTTACCAATCCTTAATGGTAACCGATCACACCAAAGACTAGCCATATACTCTGCTCCTGGCGAGGTTACTAACATGGGTGTCCTAAGGGTTTGGGTTGGCAGTTTAAACTTATCCACAAATCCCCTTGATATGAATGAATGCGATGCACCAGTATCAAAAAGAACGATTGCAGTAAATGACTTAATCATAAACTTACCTATTACTGCATCGGGTTGCGTTTCAATCTCCTCCACGCTAACGTGGTTCACTTGTCCCCTGTTGAAAGGGTTGGGCTTCTTCCCAGAGCTTCCACTGCCATTTCCATTGTTTTCTTCAGAACATTCTATGGCATAATGTCCGTTCTTCTCGCACTTGAAACAAGTAATGTGACTTAGATCCTTCTTGGCGGGCGTTGCAGGGTTGGTACAGTTTTGGCCGTTGCTTCCTCCATTACCATTTCCATTCCTGGGGCCGCTATGGTTGTGTGTAATCCCTCCATTGTGGTTGTGACCTCCATGGTTATGCTGAAGGGGTCCTCCCGAGTTTGGGGTAAAACAGGGTCTCTGTTGAGCTCCAGAATTATACTTCCTGTGTCCATACTTCCTCTTACAGTTGTCAATCTTCTGTTGCTTCCCTTCAATCATGAGAGCTCTATCTACCAACTGTTGGTAGTTATTAAAAGTTTCTACCATCAACTGCATGCTCAGCTCATCATTCAGTCCCTCCAGGAACTTCTTCTGTTTAGCTGCATACGTAGCAACGTCATCTGGGGCATAACATGCTAGCTTACTAAAGTCATCCACATACTGGCCAATGGTGCGTCCTCCTTGGCGTAAGTTGCGAAACTCACGCTTCTTCATGGCCATAGCTCCTGCTGATACATGGGCAGTGCGAAAAGCCTGCTGAAACAGGTCCCATGTAATAGTGTCGATGGGATAGGTGACAGTGTAATTCTCCCACCATGCTGCTGCGGGTCCATCTAGCTGATGTGAGGCAAAATGCACTCTTTCCGCATCTGTGCATCCTGCAGTGGTCAACTCCCTTCCAATTTTGCGGAGCCAATCTTCTGCAACTATCGGCTTGGTGCTACTGGAGAACACCGGCGGATTCAGCCTTAGAAAACGAGATAAGTGATCAACAGGTGGTGGTGGTGGGTTGTTGTTATTGTTGTTGTTCCCCTGATTCTGATTCTGGACTGGTATATGCATCAATGCATTATGCTGCTGGATCAACTGGGTGAGCTCCGGTGGGAAAGCAAATCCATTGTCGCGTCTCGGAGGCATCTGATGGGTTTAGAAAATATGAGAAAACAAAGTAGAATGGGGCCTAGGGGAAAACACTACCCATATGCACATGAGACAAACACAAACATATCACTTCAATCAATTCAAACAAGGGCATACAATCGATCTAAATATCGTTAAAAAAGTGCTCGGACTATACTATTTACATGGGGGAATTCTACTACTAATATGGTGGTCGACTAGAAATATTGATCGGTGGAAGACTCCATAATATCTGCTCTAGCTTCATCAACAAAGTCATGATCGCTATCGTCAGGGTCCGAGTCAGTGTCGTCGATGATGATGTAGTTTTCCGGGCAAGTGGAATCGTCATGTTCTCCTCCTGGTGCGGGGTCTCCCATGAATACTTCTAGCTTTTTTGTCAGATCATCATTCTTCTCCACTAGCACGATGATTTCCTCCTCGTAATCGTCGCGTGTAGCCTTGAGTTCCTCTTCAAGCTCGGTGATCCTTGTCATTGCCTTCTTCAGATCTATCATGCCTGCGCACATCTGGTTCTCTTGGCGACGAATGTGCTGGTTTAACTCCTGGATGAAAGCGGCAATAGATCTATCCTTCCTGGTGCTGATCATCTCCCATTCATCATCTCGGCGCCCACAAATCTGATAGATAGTATCCTTGAGATCCTTGTGGTAAACTTCTCCAATGCGTCCCATGGTGATGTGGGCTGCCATGCTCTTGCCTAGACTCCAAGTGGGTGCATCAAAGGAAAACTCTATGGGCTCAGTGGCTGGCATGAACGTCCTTCCTGGAACTTGAACTTGGATCATCCAACGCTCCTCTTATGGTAAAGTGGCGTTGTAGGTCCCAGTGAAGCTTGGTATTCCGATGTTCAGGTACATAGTGACTTCCTTCAAGTGTCATCCAAAGGGTGTGTCTTCATCCGGTTGTGCAAACTTGTTCCTCGTGTCCGCCATCCTAAAGAGTAGAAAAAAGGGAAGAGTCAGAAATGAGAAGAGAGTAGTGATCTAGGGTTTTAGCTTAGTGGTCGTGTCCTACAGTCAGCACGTGCTCTGATACCATCTTGTAGCGACCAAACCTTAAACAGTCCGATCTCTGTGCATTAGTGTCATCCCTGGATCGGCAATGCTAACACGCACAGTACTTGAGGATTTATAACAGAGTAGCAATCACACACTTATTACAACAGATGTCTCAAAAGAGAACTTAAAACAATAAATATGGCTTAAGGCCATCTAATACGATAACAGCGGAAGGCTTGGAAGATAAAATGAGTCCATCAACTCCAACGGCATCACTGAGTGAAAGACAACAACCTATAGCTCCTTACTCATCGTCTGAAAAGTCTGGAACATGAATGTTGCAGCCCGAAACGGGCCAACACATGGAATATGCTAACAAAGTAACACAAGAGAATAACGAACATAATAATTGCTATCACTACATGCATTTATGGCTGGTGGAGGCTGTATGGTTAATATGTTTTTGCGAAAAGCCAATTTTTCCCTACAACAGAGGAATACATTTATTTTACTATCATGGTAGTTGTTAAACATTGAGAAGGTCCCTCCAAGTCAATCCCAATTAAACGTCATCATTAAACCCAATCAAATTATATTAAGAGTGATGAGATCAATCATGATAATCCAAGAACCAGATACTCAAGACATCCATAACCGGGGACATGGCTAACCATGATTAGTTTATACACTCTGTAGAGGTTTGCGCACTTTTCCCCACAAGACTCGAATACATCCATCGTCGGAGATTCGAGACACAGTCTTTCTGAAGCATTAACTCTCTACTTTGGGTAGACTATACCACCTACAACCCACTACATCTGCTAGTCTACCTCTTCAAGAGCTTCACGCAACTTACTCAACTATGCTAGAGCCCATAATAGCTTGTGGCTGCACACGGAAGTTTCTAGCATGAAAAATCTTTTGATCCCTTTGAGCCTGGGTGGCGGGTCGTAGGATGATCACACGGGTCCTCCGGGATATCCTAGGACAACACTGGGTTCTCCAGGTGCCCACAAGCAATCCACCCAGATGTGTATTCAAGTTGCCACCTTAAGTTGAACCATTAATATATAACTCACATCTATCATGAATACTCTCAAACCCAATCCACGTCTACGAGCATAGCATAGCAATATAAGCAACGTAGAAATAACTCCCAGGGTTTGAACATAAACAGGTGAATAGGTACTACCTCAACTACTTTCGAAAACCCACAATTTAATCAGATCCTAATCATGCAAGTGTTTGAGGATTGATCTAATGCAATAAAACTGGGTAGTAAAAAGTATGATCGAAGTGTTACTTGCCTTGCTGATGATCCGTGAAACCTAGAGACTCGTAGTAGCACGCTTCACACTCCTGGTACTCTATCGCAAACAAACAAGCATACAATAAGCACTGAACTAGAAGCACGGGTAAAACTCAAATATACGATCTAACCAGAAAGTTCAACTTAAGAACTCTGGTTTGCAAAAAGAATCAAATCAAATGAAGCAACCAAACTCAAACTACGAAAGAAACAAGATCCATTTACTAATATGAACTTAAGTCAAATTTTACAGTAGGAAAACCTTGTTCAAGTTGGTTAAACAAAAATAGGGCTTTGAGACGAAGATCTAGGCGCTTGAACCGCCTGATTCTGACTAACAAGCGAAAAGTTATACTAGAACGAAGATTAGGGCAGAAATCGCGATCGAAAATAATCATGGAAAAACCCTATAAAAAGAAAACTAACGAACAGGCTAACAAACGAACGTTCATTGTCTGCGGTTAACGAGTGAAACCTTTCGTTAAACCGAACGTACGAACGGGCGTTCGCTAAATAAATAAACCAGGAAAAACCGAACTAAAAAACAAAAAAACTAGGGTTTCGAAAAAAAATAAACCGATCGGTTTTCTGAAGAAAACCGGCGGCGGCAACTACCTCAGCGAGGTCGGCGGCGGCTCCGGCGTCGGCGGCGAGGGGAAATGGCAGCGGCGGCGGCGCTAGGGGGGGGGGGGCGGGCGGCGGCTAGGGTTTTCGGGTGGGGTGGCTGCGGCTCGGGCCTCCACGGCTTATAAGGGCCGGCCGGGCTAGTGTCCAGGTCGGACACGGCCCGGTTAGGTTGGTTGACTTTTTTTAAAATAATTCCGCTTGTAAAAACAATGAAAAGAAATACTAAACGGACTCCCAAAATCCTGAAGTAAATTTTTCCCGTCCTCTAAAAATCTAACGGACAAGGTGAACATTTATTTGGGCCTCTAATGCAATTTTGAAAAACACATATTTTTCCTAATTCAAATAAAATAGCGATAACAACTCCAAATAAAATCTTATTTAATTTTAACGTTAAATCTCCAATATTTCTTTATTTTGGGAAGTCATTTTATCTCCTCTCTTTTTATTTTCATAAAAGAAATATTCGAAGAGAAAATAATTAAAATCAAACGATCCTTTTTTTCAAAATTTGAGAAAACTCAAATATGAAAATAACGAAATCCCCAACTCTCTCCGTGGGTCCTTGAGTTGCGTAGAATTTCTAGGATCAAACCAAAATGCAATGGAATATGATATGCAATGATGATCTAATGCATAACATTCCAAATTGGAAATTTGGGATGTTACAAGTAATCGAGCACCACCTTGCTGTCTGCCCACACGCCCGACCTGTCAAGCAGAAATCCGGAAGCAGGCCTTGGAGAGGCAGCAGTTCATTGCAGAAGAGATCAAGAAACTTGAGTCAGCTGGTTTTGTCAGAGGAGTACTTCATCCCACATGGTTGGCAAATCCAGTGGTAGTCCGGAAGGCTAACAAGAAGTGGAGGCTTTGCATAGATTTCACAGATCTCAACAAAGCTTGCCCGGAAGACCCATTTCCCTTGCCGCATACCGACCAGATTGTGGATTCCACTTTAGGTTGTCATTTTCTCTCCTTTATGGACGCATACTCTGGGTATCACCAAATCTTCATGTCCAAGGAAGGTGAAGAGAAGATGTCGTTTATCACTCCTTGCGGTACGTACTGCTTTGTCCGCATGCCGTTCGGATTAAAGAGTGCCGGGTCTACTTTTGCAAGGGCAATCCAAATTTGTTTTGAGCCATAGTTGCATAGAAAAATAGAAGCCTATATGGATGATATTGTGGTCAAGACCAAGGATAAGGCCAACCTTATTCAGGATTTGGAAGAGACATTTGATAATCTGCGCAAGATCAATTTGAAGCTCAACCCGGAGAAGTGTGTGTTTGATGTTTCCTCCGGCAAGCTGTTTGGTTTCTTTGTATCCCATCGCGGCATTGAAGCCAACCCCAACAAGATGAAGGCCATCGAGCAAATCCCAGCGCCAAGGACAGTTAAGGATGTGAGGCGCCTGACAGGACGTGTTGCTGCGCTAAGCAGATTCATTTCTAAGTCTGCCGAGCGCGCCTTGCCATTCTTCAAAATCTTGAAGAAGGTTGGCCCTATGAAGTGGACCCCAGAAGCAGATGCAACTTTGCAAGAGTTGAAATCTCATTTGTCCTCTGTGCCTACCTTGGTTGCTCCCAAACCCCAGAAGCCATTGTTGCTATACTTGGCGGCAACCAACCAAGTGGTTAGTGCGGCCTTGGTAGCGTAGCGGGAAGTAGATGAGGCAAAAAGTGAGAAGAGACTAGTAGGGACATAGCAGAATCAGGACAACAAAGAGCACGACAACGAGAGCAACCCCAAGGATGCGCCAAGGAAGAAAGTGGTGCAATGCCCAATGTACTTCTCCAGCTCCTTATTACAGAGGGCTAGATCGAGGTACTCTGGCGTGCAGAAGTTGATCTTTGGTCTCATCATGGCCTCAAGGAAACTTCTCTACTACTTCCAAGCTCATGAGAGCATGGTTGTTATTCGCTTTTCATTGCAAAGGATACTCCAAAACTCTGAGGCTACTTGCAGAATGGTGGAGTGGGCTTTGGAGTTATCCAGCTTTGGTTTGAAGTTTGAGAGCACATCAACTATCCAGAGCAGGGCATTGGCAGAGTTTATTGCAGAATGGACGCCAACCCCTGATGAGGAGGTTACATAGACGTTTATCCCCGGCAAGGAATCTAAAAGTCCATTGGATTATGTATTTTGATGGATTATGTATTTTGATGGTGCTTTTTCCCTACAAGGTGCAGGAGCTGGCGTGCTTCTTGTCACCCCCTCTGGGGAGCACTTGAAGTACGTCATGCGAATGCATTTTGCCCAGGAAGAAGCAACCAACAATAAATCTAAGTATGAAGGGCTGCTTGCTGGGCTCAGGATTGCAGCCGAATTGGGAATTAAGAAGCTGATCATCCGAGAAGATTCACAACTTGTGGTGAGACAAGTCAACAACGATTATAAAAGTCCATTGATGGAGGCATACGTCAAGGAAGTGAGGAGATTGGAGGAGTGCTTTGACGGATTGTAAACAGAGCACGTACCCCATGCGGAAAACAACATAGCTGATCATCTGACAAAGTGTGCTACACAGAAGTTTCCTGTGGAACCAGGAACGTTTGATCTCCATCTCACTCAGCCCTCCATATCCCCGGAAACAATGGCCCGGAAGAGGAGAAAGTTGGACACCGGAAAGCATCTCCCGGTAGAGCCGTTCTCTCCTGGCAGATTCCTTGTCGGAAACAACTCCTCACAGCCTGCCGGACCACCCCCTCCAGCCGGGTCCACGAACCCCGCGAACGAGGCTGGTGCTCCCACAGCAGAGGAGGTGCCGCTAGTCCTTGTTGCCGAGCCCCAGGCTCCCACTTGGGCAAGGCACATTATCCACTTCCTCCAAACCGGAGAGCTTCCTGGCGACCAAGATGAAGCTGAAAAAGTAGCCCGGAGGGCCAGTATGTATCAGTTTGTCGATGACACTCTATACAGAAGGAGGACCAATGGTGTGAAATTGAAGTGTGTCTGCCGGGAAGAAGGAAAGGAACTGTTGGCTGAGATTCATAGAGGAATGTGCGGCTCCCACATTGGATCAAGGGCATTAGTTGGGAAAGCATTCCGTCAAGGATTCTATTGGCCCACAACCATCCAAGATGCGGTTGAGCTAGTCATGACATGTGAAGCCTGTCAGTTCCATTCCAAGAAAACACACCTGCTTGCCCAAGCTCTTCAAACAATCCCTCTATCATGGCCATTTTCGGTCTGGGGGCTCGATATCCTTGGCCCCTTCCCTCGAGCAATCGGGGGCTTTGAATTCTTGTTTGCTGCCATCGACAAGTTTACAAAGTGGCCGGAAGTGACTGCCATGAGAAAGGTCGCTGCTTAGTCAGCTATCAAGTTCATGAAAGAATCGGTGTGTCATTTTGGAGTTCTGATAAGGATCATCACTGACAACGGCACCCAGTTCACGAGCCATGCCTTCATGCAATATGTTCATGCCCTGGGATGCAAAATCTCATTCGCCTCTGTGGCACACCCCCGGAGCAATGGACAAGCTAAGAGGGCGAACACTGAAGTGCTACATGGACTCAAGACAAGAACTTTTGATACGCTGCAGAAGCACGGCAGGCGGTGGATCAAGGAGCTGTCGATAGTTCTTTGGTCCCTCAGAATGACACCAAACCGAGCTACCGGGCAGACTTCCTTCTCCCTGGTATACGGGGCAGAAGCAGTTATCCCCATGGAACTCATTTACGGGTCGCCTCGAGTGATTGCCTATGATGAAGTAGCACAAGATCAGCACCGGCGTGACAACGCTGTGCTACTCGAGGAGAACCGTCTCCGGGCTGCTACATGTACTGCACGCTACCAGCAAACCCTGCGTCGCTACCATAGCCGTAGGGTTCATGCCTGGTGTTTTGAGGAAGGTGACATTGTCCTTAGGCGCATTCAGTCCGCCAATGGTACACACAAGTTGTCACCGAAGTGGCAAGGCCCTTATCGGGTAGTATGAGTCACCAGACCTGGCGCAGTCCGTCTGGAGATCGGAGATGGCACTCAGTTGCAAAACTCATGGAATATTGAGCATCTCCGCAAGTTCTACCCGTAAGGCGTGGCTGTCGGGCCCTGCTTGGCAGCCACCCTTTTGTACAGGCCTTGCCTCAGCTGCATGTAACCCCTTGTACGAAGCCGGGGCGATGACCCCGTGCAAGATAAAATGAAGAAGCGTTGTGGGGGCCCCCGACCGAGATTGAATGCATGCATGAGCATTCCAAGACCACTGCATAAGCATTTCATGAGCATTTGTATATGCATATAGATAGGACCGCATCATGCATTCATTCTCATCTACATGAAGTTGCAGGTTCCTACTGTGGACTTGGCTTCGACAAAGATTTGAGAAGATTTCCTGGAAGACGGGGCAGCGCCCTCTGGTCGCCACCTTCGGGGCCAACAAGAAGCCCCGGCTTGAGCGCCGATGGAGTCATCCACCAAAGCTCAACCGGAAGACTGCTGGAGGCAAGGAGAAGGCACCAAGAGAACATCCCTCCCTGGTTATCACCCTAGGAGGCTGGTGATGATGATGCTGGGGAGGGAGGGGAAGAGCAAAAAGATGAGGCGGTGGGTCGCCGGTCGGAGGCGAAGGCATACACGCCATCGTACTTCAACCTGACCCCCTACCACCCGCCTTCTCCGTCTTCCCTCGTTTTCTCCTCACCACCACTGCTCCCGAGAAGTGCCAAGGATCTAGTCTGGCACCTTCTCCAGAGAAACGACGAGCGGCCAAAACGGCCAGGGGGCTGGAGGTGCACCGCTCCCCACCTTGGCAGGCAGGAAGGCCCACCTCACGTCGACATGAGCCCCAAGGCCTCCGGGAGGGGCAATGCTGGGATTACCAACAATCTCTAGCCCCGCCTCCTGGCAAATCCTCGAACAAAGCAAAAGATTTGCCACGCCAAGGACCAGGCTCACTCCCCGAGCATTAGCACCGGCGTGTGGCAGCATTGGCCCCGACCAAGAGCCCTGGAACTGGCCCCAGGCTCTCCCCTTCGAAATCACCAGCGGGAGCAGAAGATAAGAAGAGGAGGAAGGCAAAGATGAATGACTCTGCCCTCCTCTGCCCCCCTTTTATAGGTAGGGCGAGGAGGGGGGCTGCTCCATCAACGGGCGACCACCGCCCTCCTCCGCCAATTCAAGATGACCGGGCCCTCACCATGATGCTCTCCCATGCCACGTGCCTCCGTTACCTACCCCGCGCGATGCATGCAGCATACGTGGCCAAAGATAAGAGCGTGGTGGGAAGAGTGAATTGGCAGTTTCTACCCCGTGCGTTAAGGTCATTCACGGACCATTACTAGAGCGGCCCCACCATTATTGGCTTTACACGACGCGCAGAGAAAATGGACACTGGCCCGGAATCAAGGCTAATGAAGAAGCAAAGAAGACTTCAAGAGACTAGCCTCTTCGGCAACCATCACTTGTGCACTTATTAGCTCCTACCCCGATGTCGCTCGGTAGCACGTTCGGGGCAGGCCTGGGGGCTTCTGTCGGTGCAACAGACCCTAGGTGTCAACGTTCTGGGCATGGGGGTCCCCAGACATGGCTGCCAGCGGCCCGCGGCGTGGCTCCTCCAGCGGCCCCGTACGGCCCATCTTCACCAGCAAACACCCAAGACCCTCGTGAGGGGCCAAGCCTCGCAAGGCGGACGATGAAGACCTCCTCAGGGGCGGCCTCACCAGGCTGGCTCGCGAGGGAGGAGAGATCAAGGCAAGGCAAACCTCGCGAGGTTCCAATGACGTAAGCCATGATGATCAAGACCAGGCGGGCGCCAGACGGGCGCTAGCAAGCGCAGTGTCCTCACTTCCTCTTTGGTGCTAAGGAGGCAAGCACATGCGAGGAGTTCCAAGGCATCAGGCAAAGGTTTCCATATCGGTGCAACAAGACCAAGACCAGCAGGACGGCAGGATGGATGTCACCGTGGAGCCCAAGACGACGTCACCACCAGAGCCTTTAGCAGGCGAAGACTACTTTTGTCAGGATAACTTGTACTAGTGGTCTCCCTTCAAATTGGCCGTAGTGGGATCCCTTCCAGCTCGATATTTGGGAAGGGGAGCAGGGCCTCTATAAATAGGACTAGCCACCACCATAGAAAGGGAGAGATCTTCCTTAAACACACAAGTTCCCCAAGCACAAGAACACCTCTCCTCAGGAGGCTGTTCTTCCCTTGTAACTATTCATCCACAGCCCAAGAGGCAATCCACCACACCACACTTGAGTAGGGTATTACACCACAACGGTGGCCCGAACCAGTATAAATCTTGTGTCTCGTGTTCTTTGGGTCCATCAAAGCTAGGCTGTGATATCATTGAGTGTGTGAGCTAGAGAGGGGGGATCTTCGTGTGCACCCCAGTGTTCGAACCTCAAGGGTTTTGCCGGAACGCGAAATCCGACATATGGCGCGCCAGGTAGGGGTGCGCCGGAGTCTTCCTTTCGCCAGTCAATCCACCGGCACTCCGCAGCTCCAATGTCCAGTGACCCAAGGACCAATGCCGACCAGTGGGGAGCCTGGCCGGCCCGGGGCGGCCCTGCCTGCCCAAGAATACCTCAACCCCACGCCCTAGGCAGCACGCGCGCCGCCAAGCGCTACAGGGCGCGGGCGGCGCAGTCAAGCGCCATCCACCCTTACTCCACGCCAAGTACGGGCAGCTGCAAGGGCTTCAATCCACGGCACGGCCACGACGCCCCACACCTGACGGGAACAATCAAACATGAGGGCCACGCTCATGGTGGCTCGCGAGCTGCTACGATACCGGCTGATGGAGAGTGGCCGAGATGCACTGCTGGAGCGCGTCGTCGAGCTACTGGACGCCGCGGCCTCAGGAGCGCCTCCCTTCTGCTCCCTGCTCACACCTCAGGCTGCGGCCGGATCGCATGGCGGGCCTCGCCGCGCCCGCGCGCCCCCGGGCGTGCCTCCGGGCTCCATTGACATTGGCGTGGCCAACGACATCGGACGCCCAATCGCACCCCCGCCACCTCCAACGAGCACAGGTACGAGCGTCGCCGCCTACGGCCCCGACGGGGTGCCACCCTACCAACCTCTGGTTGGTGCGCTGGGCCGGGCGACATGGAGCGTGGGGCACTACGGCAAGGTCTTCGAGGCGGCAGCCTTGGAGGCCTACATACCCCGCATGATGGACCAAGAGTATCTCTTTGGGTGTCCACCACCCGCGCCGATACCCGTTGTTCGCTAGGGTTTTAGTTGTATTAGTGATGTTATATGTATGATACTATTTGAGATGTATTAGTGATAATATTCGACGATTTACGGACGCAAGAGATGATTTACTTTTGCTTATTGAATGCATGCTAATTTGAATACTTATTTATTTTACAATTTGGTTTTGCTTATAGAATGCTCAAATTGGAGAAGTACTCCTATTTTGAATGCTCAAATTGAACCCCACTATGCAAGGCGTATGCATTTGATTAGTTGATACCTTATAGGGTTTTTGTTTTTGCAGAAATCAAGGAGCCCCTCCATCATCCCCTCCGTCGTCCCCGTCACCGACCCCCTCCGGCCTTGAGGTGAGACCAGCCAAATCTCCATGTCAATATGAGTCCTATAAGATATTTTGAAATGTTTTTGTTCATATTTTCAACCATTGAAATGCAATGACCATCAAGTTTGAATGCTCATATGATGTAGATAAAAACATGTATATCTTTTGTTTCTCAAATAGGATATGTGATTGCCTATGTATTGCCGGAGTGTTGATTAATTTCTGTTCCGGCAAATTTCATGCGCTCGATATGTCCTTTTTTAGCAAAGGTCATGCCGGATTTTTCCGTGAATTTTGGCATGACTTGTGCTAGAATATGTAGGAAATATCGAGTGGCTTGGAATTTCTAGAGAGACAATTAAACGACATTGTGCCCCTGATGAATAATAATGATCTAATTTAGTTTTTGTAGTACACATATTTAATTTTACAAGTTTAATCTTTGAAGTATGAACATAGGAAATGTCATCATCGGACGAGAAAGTCTCCTGGGGAAGTGCGACTGGTGCAACGACGACTGAGGTCTATGCGACAAGCCTCACCTGGACGAAGATCGACACTTCAGCATTAAGCTCCAGGAGACCTTCGATGTTGAAAACGGTACGCAACGACGACAAGTGTTTTTTTCGTAATTAAGCACGACTTCAACTATTTTAACGTGTAATTTTCATATTTTACAATTCGACTAGCTTATCCCATGCCATGCAAGACACTATGTCTTGGAGAGGATGGATTTTGAAGACCATGAAAGTTTCAAAACAAAGAAAATTCACCTAAGGAGCCATCATGGTATGATTTTGAAGTAAATCTATACAATTCTGAGAGCGTAACCCATTTTGGTTGCACAAATTGGGAAGCACTTTGCAAGATGTATGGTTTTTATGAGGGTATGCTTGTCACCATGGATCTTGGTGATCCTGACATCGAGCAAGACAATATGGACATTTGGGTCCTTGTTGATACGCTTCCAGTTCTACCGCTATGTGAGTTTCTCAAACATAGTGATTAACTAATTTATATTGTTTATTTCAAAATAGTTGATAGCTTATTTCCATTGACAGCTTATTTTCATTCTTTAAACAATGTGCGGAAAATGGTAGACAGAACCTACTACACCGATGGCTCCGAATTAACTTATCAGGAGAAAAATCATCTGATCGCATTTTGTACTGATCTTGAGAATTACAATATCTATTATCAAACTACTCCACATTATGGTCAATACGTGCCAGTAGTGCACATGTTGAACAATGGTAACATCCATGGAGATGCCATGGTAAGATTTTTTACTACTAAGACATCCGTGCATCTTTTGCATACTTCTAAAACTGAACTACATTGCTAACTACGAAGCTATTACTATGTGTTTCAATAGAAAATCCCGAAGGATTGTGTGCCTCATCTGATGTTTCTGAATGGTCGCCTTGATGTTTTGAACATACAGCCAGGTCATCCTACGAATCACACCTATCCATATCGGATTTCTAAAACCGGTGAAGACATGGTAATCAAAGAATGGAAAAAAATGTATGGACAGTCATAAGGAGGTTCTTGGAAGCAACATTGTGCGAAAGGCAAGAATTGGAGACATGATAATCTCCATTCTCCATAATGGAGAGTCAGGGCCTATCTTGTTTTATGCTACTTTACCTAAGAGAATGTAGTAGGTCCTATGAGGTACAATGTTTATTATGTGGTACAATGTGTTAGAGTTGATGATGAGGAGTAGTTGTGATTATGACTAGTGACCAACTTGCTATGTGATGTCTCATTGATGAAAACGATGATCATGAGGAGGTGTTATATGACAATGATGTATTATGATGATAAGTTGTTAATGATATGATGATGATGATATTTATTATATCATTGGGTGAAAGAACCGCGGATTAGTTTCAAGTGGATGTCCATCCGCTTGAAACTAGTCCACGGTTCTTTCACCCAGTGATGTAATAACTCATTATGATGTAAAAACAATCTCTAAATTGCTGCTGTATGAAAACTTGTATAAAGGTGTATGAATACAACATGAAATAAAAAAGAAATATAATACGAAATAATACTAGTAGCGCGGGCTGCGAGAAGCGCTACTAGTAATTACCAGTAGCGCCCTTTCCAGGAAGCGCTAATACTAAGTGGGTATAGTAGTAGCGTGGGTTAACCCATGCTACTTCTAACCTTTAGCTGTAGCGCCGTACCAGTAGCGCTGCCACCCGCGCTACTGGTAGGCCTAAAATACGCTCTACCGCTAGGCTTTTCCCTACTAGTGTTGCGTAGTAGACATCAAGCTCTTTTCTGGTGCCGTTGCCAGGAAGATGAGTGCTTGAAGGTATATCTTTAGATCTTGCAATTGAATCTTTTAGTTTCTTATTTATCACTAGTTTGGTTCATAAAAGAAAACTACAAAAAATGGAATAGAGGTTGCCACATATAATTGATCTTTATAATGTCTTTCTTCAAAATGATGGAAAGGAAAATTGTGCTCAATTGATAGAAGAAGAATTCAATAAAGTGTTTGGCATAAAAGCTTTGAATGATGAGCATGAATGCAAAGTTGTTGGTATGAATTCTTTGAATATCCATGAGGCTAATGATATGCAAAGCTACAAGCTTGGGGATGCTATGTTTGATGAAAATGATATTTTTGGCCCCTCAAGTTTTGATGAGCAATTTTATTATGATGATACCGTGCCTCCTATTTATGATGATTATATTGATGCAAGTGGGTTTGGAAGAGTGTCAACTCTAGGTAATGATCCCACTATTTTTGAGGGTGTTGAATCTTACTATAATATTTATGAAAGTGGATTGGAGAGGTCATGACTTTATTTAATGATGAATCCACTATTTTGGAAGAGGTTTCAATTGACTATGAGAACAAAGTTGCTATCTATGATGATTATTGTGATTATATGTATGCAATAAAGAGTAATGATATCCATGAAACTTGTCATCATGATTTGATGTTCAATTTGATTATGTCAATCAAGTATCTGATGATAGTTATTTTGTTGATTTTGCTCCCATTACTATGAAGGAGAATAAATTTGCATATGTGGAGAGTAACAAAATTTCTATGCTTATAAATCATGAAAATAATGCTTTATGTGATATCTGTATTGTTGAATTCATTCATGATGCTACTGAAAATTATTATGAGAGAGGAACATATGCTTTTACATATTTCAATAATATCAAGTTTCCTCTCTATGTGTTGAAAATTTTGAAGTTATGCTTGCTTTGCCTTCCTACGCTAGTTGATTCTTGTTCCCATGAACTGTTCGCTCACAAAATCCCTATGCATAGGAAGTGCGTTAAGCTTAAATGTGCTAGTCATATGCTTAATGATGCTCGCATTATGTTTCAATTCTTATCTTTTAGGTGAGCATCAATAATCTCATCATGCCTAGCTAAAACATGCATTAAAGAAAAGCGCTTATTGGGAGACAACCCAACACTTTTATCTACTGTTTTTGTGTGTTCACATGATTAAGCTACTATAGTAATCATGTTTTATAGCTTTTGTTTCAATAAAGTGCCAAGTAAATCCTTTGGGGTAGTGTGGACGATAGTTGACTTGATTCTGTGCAAAAAAACAGAATTTTTTTGCTTCCAGTAACAGAATTATTTAAATTTACTAGAAGATGATAAAATTCTGAAGATTTTACACACGATTGGCATACAAATTTCCTACGTTTTCCTAATTTTGCAAAAAATTTGGATTTATAGAAGTATGGTCATTATCTAGATCTTTAAAGACTATTCTGTTTTTGATAGATTCTGTTTTCAATGCATAGTTTGCTTGTTTTAGTGTTTCCATAGCTTATATTAAGTGATATAAATTGTGGAAATAATAACGTACAGTAGGCATTGTGTAAGAAAAATTATTAATCTTGTCTTTGACAACACGCAAGTGAATGATTTGTTTTGTCATACTAACCTATCTCACGAAGTTCCGTTAAGTTTTGTGTGATTGAAGTTTTCAAGTTTTGGGTGAGATATCAATATGAGGAGAATAAGGAGTGACAAGACCCTAAGCTTGGGGATGCCCAAGGCACCCCAAGGTAATATTCAAGGAAGACACACGCAACTAAGCTTGGGTCCCCTCTTTCGTCTTCAACATTATCGGTAACCTCACTTGGAGCTATATTTTTATTTTTCACATGATATGAGTTTTGCTTGGAGCATCATTTTTTATTAGGATTTTCTTGCTGTTATTTATAGTAATGTTTTGCATCTTTCATTTCAATAAAAATGTCAAGTATAGCCTTTACCATGCTTATTCTGCTAATCTATATGTTGCTGTTTGAAAACAGAAAGTTTGTTGTTATATTTTGAATATTTTTGAATAGTCGGAACATGATAAAATCTTGAAATATTCACACAAGAAGCTAAAACAAAATTTTCTACATTGTCGTAATGTTTCAGAATTTTTGGAGTTAGAGAAGTATGAATCTTCTTGCATTCTTTACAGACTATCCTGTTTAGACAGATTGTTGTTATGTTTGCATTGTTTGCATATGTTTGCTTGTTTAATGATTATATTTGAGGATAGGAGTATTAAATATGTAGAGGAATTTAGTATGCAATGTCAAATTATTATTTTAGTGATTTTCCACAGTAGAGAATGATAAGGTTTTGCATTGATATATACCAACTTATCTCACGAGTTCTTGTTGAGTTTTGTGTGGATGAAGTTTTTGAGATTTAGGGAAACTAAGATATGATAGGAATTAAGGAGACACAAGAGCTCAAGCTTGGGGTTGACAAAGGAATCCCAAGACAATATATCAAGAAGTCTCAAGCATCTAAGCTTGGGGATGCCTCAGTTGGCATCCCACTTTTCTTCTTCAACAATGATCGATCAGTTTTGGTTAAGCCTAAGTTTTGGCTTCTTGACATGATATGTGCTATCCTTGGAATGTCATTTTATTTTGTTTTCGTTGCTATTTGAATAAAATACTTAAGATCTGAAATTCTTAAATGAGAGAGAGTCTTCACATAGCTACTTAATTATTTCACTACTCATTGATCTTCACTTATATCTTTTTGGAGTAGTTTTTCATTTACACTCGTGCTTCACTTATATCCTATGAGTAAATGGTTGAATTAATTGAATATCATAAATCTGAAATTATATATGTTTCATATGCTTATCCCATGGGGAGTAATGACTTCACATATAAGAAGTATAGGTGGTAAAATTTATTGAAAGTTAGCATACACAGCATTGGTCACTTAAACAATTCATGAAAGAATAATGAAGGAGAGAGATTTCACATATAAATATACTACCTTGGACATCTTCTATGATTGTGAGCCACAGTAATTATTTTCTAACTTGAGCAAATTACTTGAAGTTGGACAAGGAAGACAACATAATGAGTTATGTTTAGGTATATTTGTATAGAAGCTATATTGTTATGGATCCTCTAAAATGTGGTGCTTTCTTAGGATCTTTTGCTAGCCTTCACCTGTACTAAGCGGGAACACTGCTTGTGTATCCACTTCCTTAAACCCAAAGTTATTCCATATGTATCCAACATACCTACCTATATGCAGTATTTACCTTCCGTTCTAAGTAAATTTGCATGTGCTAAACTCTAAATCTTCAAACAATAATATGTTTTGTATGCCCAAATCGCTCATGAAGCAACAGGGGCGGTCAGTATCTTCCATGCTAGGTGGGTTATTCTCATGATGAGTGTTTATTCACTTGTTATTCACGAGAAAGTGGCTGGTAATTGGGATGCCTAGTCCTACGTTCAAAATAAAAATGAAAATATAATAATGAAACAAAACTCCCCCGGATCATTGTTGGTATGGAGGGCACCTGAGGATTTGGCTCGCCATGGCTTGTGTTTGTTGGTGGAGGGGGAGTAAAAACTTTACCTTCCTATTTTGAAACCGCCTATAATGTGTCTAGCATGGAAGATATTGGGAACTCTCGGTCGTTACATTGACAATGAAAGCATACCTCTCAAAATTATATTCATCTATGTTTTAAAAGCTTCGATCTCTGGCACCTCTATAAATCTCTGCTTCCCTCTGTATGCAAGAGTCAGTATTATTCCTTCTCATTTCAACCTCAATTATTCTCTAGTTGTCACATATCATGTGGTGGGGAAATATCCAAGCATACATGGCCATGCAAATATTTTTGATCATGAATTATTGTTGTTGACAATTATCTATATTATAAATGAGTTGGGAGGCGAAACATTTAGCCCCTATATTTCTCTGTGTTCGATGGATGCTATTTGTTCTAAAAATATGCTTTGAGTGTTAGCAATCATGGAAGACTATATGATAGTTGAGTATGTGGAATTTGCTAAATCAAAGCTCTTACATAGACCCTTCCCGAAAATAAGATGAATTGCAATTGTTTGATGACTGAAAATATGGTTTGTTAGTTTTCAAGAAAGTTTTCGGTCTGTACTTTCACTTGTGAATAGCTTGCTACTTGTTCATGAGAAGTTCTATGAGATGAGCTACTATTTATGATATATAATGATGCTAGGAAAAGTGTTTGGAACTATCATTGATCAAATTTGTGCACTATGCTAGCATTCACACTTCATAAATTATTTCTTTTATCATTTACCTACTCGAGGACGAGCAGGAATTAAGCTTGAGGATGCTAATACGTCTCCAACTGATGTGGACATAGACACCATAGATACGTCTACAAATATTACACGACGCATTTTCAGGTAATTTCTCTTCATAAGTATATAATATTATATTTTGTTATCAGGGAAAAAAATACTACACCGTTCTATTTCTTGTGCGTAATAATTGAAGGCATCTGCAAAATAAATATGAAGATGAGAGTTGGTGTCATGGTCATTCTATGCATACACGTACAACCTCAAAAATGCATGCAATCAAGTCAAGAACTAGGACCCACACGTGCATGCAATCAAGGTCCTGCCATGTTTTCACATACGCGCTATAGCACACAAGATGCAATTCTATCCCAATCACGTGATGAATTCATGATTGGGGCACAATCGCATTTCGAGCGCATAACAAGGTGGATATCATTACAACATACCATGTACTGAATAGATGAGAATGCAAAATAAAGGTTTACACTCGCCACAAGCTACACCATGAATACATCAATACATAGAAATCATGTAGGATCGAACGTAGGTCTAGAGGGGAGGTGATTAGATGTAACGCCCCGAGACCGATGTGCTAGTTGTCTTCCAGTTATTCGCTGTTGTTGCCTTGTCATTTGCTTGCGTGTCATGCATCGCATATCATGTCATCATGTGCATTTCATTTGCATACATGTCTGTCTCATGCATCCGAGCATTTTCCCCGTTGTCCGTTTTGCAATCCGGCGCTCCTATGTCACCCGGTGTCCCTTTTTACCTCTTTTCGTGTGCGGGTGTTAAACGTTCTCGGAATGGACCGAGACTTGCCAAGTGGCCTTGGTTTACTACCGGTGGACCGCCTGTCAAGTTTCGTGCCATTTGGACTTCGTTTGATACTCCAACGGTTAACCGAGGAACCGAAAAGGCCTCGTGTGTGTTGCAGCCCAACACCTCTCCAAAGTGGCCCAAAACCCACCTAAACCCCCTCCATCATCTAGGCCGTTCGATCACGATCGTGTGGCCGCAAACCGTGCTCAATTTGGATCCTCCTAGCTCCCTCTACCTATATATATGTGGCTCTCCCCGAAAATTCGCGCAGTCTAAACCTAGTCCTCTTCCACCTCGCGTGTGGACAAATTTCCCCACCGCCGGACATGTCCGCGCCGCCGCGCCAGACCAATCCCGCCTCGCCACATCACCACCGCTGCCCTCTCTCTCCTCCAGCCCCGCCGCCGGCCCGCGCGGCCCGGATCGGGCCCGCGGGGCCCATCTCATCGCGCCGCCCCTTCCTGCTCGATCCCGAGCCGGGTCAGGCGAGCACCTCGCCGCCCCATGCCTCGCGCCGCCGTTCTCCGGCGCGCTTCGCCGTCACCGCGCCGGTCGCCTCCCGCCGCCGCCCGCGGACTCGCTCGCCGCGCTGCCCCGCGCTCTTCTCCGGCCGCCGCATCCGCCGCCTCACCAACGCCTCTACTTCCATGTCCTGCCGCCACCTACCACGCCGGTGGCCCGCCGCCGGAGCTCGCTCCGCCGCCGTCCTTCCTCACGCCGGCGAGCCCCCCTTCACCGGAATCCGCGCCGGCCAGATCCGATCCGGGGAGTGGGATGAGATCCACCACTCCCCCGAACCAAACACCCTCGTCCCCGTTCCGTACCGCGCCGTCCCGGATCTCCTCGTCCTGGGTTGACTTTTCGCGAGGTATATTTCTCTAAGTCCCCAGATCTGCATATTTTCATGCCACATTCATCGCATCATAACCCTGCAACCGTGGCTCCGTTTTGGGCGTGTAGGATATCAAATTGTTCATCTCGACGAGTACTTCATTTCATTCAGTTGCACCATGTTCATTTGAGCTCATCTTGATGCCCTAAATGCTGTTGCAATAGTGCTATGCCATGTTAGTTTCAGACTCTTATCAGTAATTGGACATTTGTCATTTTTGTCATGATTGATGTGTGCCTCCTATGATCATGAGCCCTACATGAGTTTTGAAGTATGCCATGCCATCTTTACAGGGGTGTATGCCATGTATTTTTGTGATCTTTGTGGTGACTAGCACAAGCATGCAAAGAAGCCATCGTAATGTTGCTGATTTCAGGGACTTAGAATTTCACTAAGTCCTTTTCCTGCTGTTATTTTTATGCCATGTATTCTTGTTGCTACAGAGTGATCCATGCCTCTTTTGAGCATGATCAGTAAGGATGTTTTGTAGATATTGTTGTGCTCTATCCATTCGTGTCTTTGTTTGCAGTCATGGAGCACCCTAGCTTGACTCAATCAAGCTCTACTTTTGCTATAAAATGTTCCTGGCAGAATGTTTACGTGTTAAGCATTTTTGCCGAGGTTGTTGTAGTTGATCCATGCATGCTATGTTGTTGTTCTTGCCATGTTTAGCTTCTATGCCATGTCTTCTTGCTAGGTGTATGCTTAGTTTGTCATGATTTGCCTTGTTGTGAGTGCATTGAGCTCGTTAACATGCCTACTTGATGTCTGCTTTGCCACGTTCTAGTTTTCTACTAAGTCTGAATCTGTTGACGATAATTGCTATGTTCACATGGTTGCCATTGTATTTTTTGATCCCTTTTGGCTTATGGTCAATAAGGGACTTTTGTCGTATGCTTTGAGTACCTTCATTCCATGCCTTGTTTTGCCATGATATGTTCCTGTAGCATGTTGTTATCTTGCTCTAAACATTGCTTCCTGATGTTAAATTCCTGACTTGTTGTTTTTTTTCACTAAGTCTGTAACCTGATATCTTTTGCTCTTTTGCCATGCTTGTTTGAGCCTGCTATTGAGTGAATTAGCCGTAGCTCAGTGTTCATCTTTTGTAAAGCATCTTGAGTGGATCCCTGCCATGTGTTTTATTGCTATGTTAGAGTGTAGTAGCTTTTTGTTCTTGATGCATTTAGATGGCTTCGTGCTGTTAATCGCAGATCGGTGCCATATTTGTTTTGCTTGCCATTTGCAAACCGTGCATCCGTTTCTGATGATCTTTATATCAATTTTGACCGAAATCAACTCCTCTTTCCAATGGCACTCTTGGTTTTCCACGTTGAGGCCTGATTCAATCTTTCCCTTCCGAAACATGCATATGCATCGCATATCACATCCCGCATATCATGCCATGTTTTGCATCATGTTGCTTGCGCATTGCACCGTGGTTAATTGTGTCTCCCTTTTCTTGTGTTCTTGCCTTGGGTAGAGCCAGGAGACGAGTTCATGTTTGAGGACCCGTTGAGTACGCTTACGAGGATCAAGCCTTCGTCTTCTCGGAGATCTTTGCAGGCAAGATGACCATACCCTCGAAATCACTTCTATCTTTGCTTGCTAGTTGCTCGCTCTTTTGCTATGCCTATGCCGCAATACCTACCACATGCTATATCATGCCTCCCATATTGCCATGTTAAACCTCTATCCCACCTTTCCTAGCAAACCGTTGTTTGGCTATGTTACCGCTTTGCTTAGCCCCTCTTATAGCGTTGTTAGTTGCAGGTGTAGATGAAGTTTGTTCCTTGTTGGAACATGGATATTTGTTGGGATATCACAATATCTCTTATTTAATTAATTCATCTATACACTTGGTAAAGGGTGGAAGGCTCGGCCTTATGCCTGGTGTTTTGTTCCACTCTTGCCGCCCTAGTTTCTGTCATACCGGTGTTATGTTCCTTGATTTTGCGTTCCTTACACGGTTGGGTTATAATGGGAAGCCCTTGACATTTCGCCTTGAATAAAACTCCTCCAGCAAGGCCCAACCTTGGTTTTACATTTGCACTAACAACCTAACACGTTCCCTTGGGTTCTGTAGACTCAAGGGTCATCTTTATTTTAAACCCCCGGGCCAGTGCTTTTCTAAGTGTTGTTCTGAAACGGGCAGCCTGCGGGGCCACCTCAGGGCAACTCGAGGGTTGGTTTTACTCATAGCTTGACCTATCCGGTGTGCCCTGAGAACGAGGTACGTGCGACTCCTATCGGGATTTGTCGGCACATCGGGCGGCTTTGCTGGTTTAGTTTTACCATTGTCGAGATGTCTTGTAATCGGGATTCTGAGTCTAATCGGGTCTTCCTGGGAGAAGGAATATCCTTCGTTGACCGTGAGAGCTTGTGATGGGATAAGTTGGGACACCCCTGCAGGGATTTGAACTTTCGAAAGCCGTGCCCGCGGTTATGGGCAGATGGGAATTTGTCAATGTTTGGTTGTAGAAAACCTGAAACTTAACTTAATTAAAAAGCGTCAACCGCGTGTATAGCCGTGATGGTCTCTTTCCGGTGGGTCCAGGAAGTGAACACGGTGTTGGAGTTATGCTTGAACGTAAGTAGTCTTGGATCACTTCTTGATCATAGTTTCTCGATCGTGCTTTGCCTTCTCTTCTCGCTCTCATTTGCGTAAGTTAGCCACCACATATGCTAGTACTTGCTGCAGCTCCACCTCATACCTTTTCCCCACCTATAAGCTTAAGTAGTCTTGATCGCGAGGGTGTGAGATTGCTGAGTCCCCGTGACTCACAGATACTTCCAAAACCCAGCTTGCAGGTGCCGATGATATCGTGTAGGTGACGCAACCAAGCTCAAGGAGGAGCTCGATGAAGACCTTGGTCGTTGTGTCGTTCCGTTTTTTAGTTGATCAGTAGTGGAGCCCTGTTGGGACGATCGGGGATCTGTAGCATTAGGGGTGGTCTTCTTCTATTTTGGTTCCGTAGTCGGACCTTGATTGTATCTGGATGTTGTAATGCTTTATTCATGTATTGTGTGAAGTGGCGATTGTAAGCCATCTATGTATCTCTTTCCTTTTTCAGTACATGGGATGTGTAAAGATTACCCCTCTTGTGACATTGCTTACAATGCGGTTATGCCTCTAAGTCGTGCTTCGACACGTGGGAGATATAGCCGCATCGTGGGTGTTACAAGTTGGTATAAGAGCCTTCCCCGACTTAGGAGTCCCCTGCTTGATCGAATCGCTGGCGTTGTTGAGTCTAGAAAAATGTTTTGAGTCATTTAGGATTATATATATCGGAGAGTAGGATTCTTTTTACTCCTCAGTCCCTTCGTCTCTCTGGTGAGGCTTCTTGACGTAGAGTTTTGACTCTTCTCTTCTCAAATTTCACTAAATTTTTTTAGGATCACGCGGGTATCTTGGAATCATTCCGATGGTTTTGTGACGAGAACATTGTTCTTGGTGCCTCCTGACATTTAGGGGTTGTGGCAGTGGCCCGGGGAGTTGAGCTCCGAGGTGTTGTTGTCACAATTTTATCGTTACAGTTCTGGAATACCTGAGTTTCGCCGACATCGAAAATCTCTTTTATGGAGTTGTTGGTGAGATAACCTCGACGCCACCCAGTACTGGGGCGGGAGTTCGGGAGTATTGGCATAACTCGTATAACAGATGCTTTTCGAAGGTTGAGGTAAATGATTTCCGAAGGTTTCTTGGTTATGTGTTGAAGGATGGATACAGCTGGATGTAGGATTTGTTAGTTTTGGGTGAGATATTATGCTTCCCCTGTATCCCCAACACCTGATTGCATAACCGGGAAATTTCGGGAGTTGATAAGTGGGAATTCAAGTAGCTCTTAGGATATCTTTTCGATAGATGTATGATATGAAATTGGGGTTCGACGTCTAGTGGTCCGTCTATCCACGGTTGGTTTTATAGTGGTCTCGTTGTGTCTTAAAGAGTCCTTGGCTATGCTGACTCGGGGACGCTTCGTATGTCATGTGCACTGCCTTGTACATGATGGTCATGTACGATCTAGCCCATGTAGGCCCCACCATGAAAACTTCGGACGAAATCTCTATCATATGTTTGTTCCGGTTTATTCTGCAAGCCAATCCTTTGTTTTGTTTTGAGTTGTGGTATTCGAGTTGCTTCGAAGTCAAATGCTGATTCCATACTTTTCCTAAGTGGTGTTCTCATACTTCTATGTGAATACTAATCCTTCATGATAATCGAGATTGTCATGTCAATTCTTTCCAACTAGTGTAATTCTCTTCAAGATGATCCTATCATTTGTCTCATCCGCAAGATCAACTCCAAGTCTTCTCAACGTTGTCTGTTTCATCCGTCCCAAGTTGCTTTCGTTCTTCCCCCCCTCCCCCCCTTTCTTTTCTTCAAGGACTCGGAGTTCTTAATCAAGTATCCTTTTATCGATGGGAAGTCTCTCCATTCTTTTCCATCAATATTCTTATCCAGTGATTCTTAGGAGGATACTAAGGAAGCCTCAAGTTCGTCACTTTTCTCTCGTTTTATTCTCCGGTGGATCCAAGTCAAGCTTTGTTGATCATATCCTTTCCTCATTTCAAATGTCTTCTCTTGCCGGTGCACCTCATAATCATTCCCCGCTCGCTATTCTATTGTTCCGGAGTGCTCAAGATATCGCGAAGATTCGTGTTTCCACTCTGCTTTCATTCAAGCTCTTTCGAGGTCTTACCTTATTCTAGCCATTTAATTCAACCGGTGCATCCTCTCTTTTAAATCGTTCAACGGTGTTTCTCTTGAGTGGGACCTAACCCACGGGGTTTTTCCTAGGATCTTACCTAACTCTTCTATTTTTCTAGAGCTATCCTCAAATTCACTTCCAAGTTTGACGTAAGAATGAATTTTTCATCAGTCAAATGCTTTTCTCCAAGATCTTTCAAATTCTTTTCACCGTTGGCTCAACCTTTTCTATTCTTCATCCTGGAGAATCTCAACAATTCAAAGTGGTGTTTCTCGTCTCCATTCTCAACATTTGAAGACCGAAGAAGAGTTTTCCTCTAAAACTTGCTCCATTCTCTTCAAGATTCATGGTTCTAGCTTGTTGCCATCCTCTCATAATTGTTTTCGGCTGTGAGAATTCTTTTAACCCTTCTGGAGCAATTGACGAGTCTTTTCAGTTTCATTCTCCAGAGCCCATCATCTCAGAAGTACTCATTCTCAGCTTTCAGCTCCTTTTCTCTAAATCTTACCGGTGCATCATTCAAGTATTCCCTAATCAACTCGGGATCTCTTCGTTCACTTGTATCTAAATCCCCTCAAGTATCTTCATTCGTTCTCTAATTCTTCCTGGTGTTTTGTTATCTTTTCTTCGTTCATTCTCAATTTTTACGGTGGTTCGTTCAAGATTTCTCTTCCTTCGTTTTCATACCAATTCATTCATTGTTTCAATCCTACCAGTGGTTCATTCAAGACCTTCCCAAGTTTGTGCTATATCTATTTTAATCCTTTCTACGAGAATAAGTAGTATGTCAAATCCGTTGCTTGTCATCAAGTTATATTGATGAAGGATAAGCATAATGTAATTCTTATTCTTGTTTCACCGAGTGATTAATTCCTTATTCTGAAGGTTCATCAAAATTCTTGATCTCAATTATCCATTTTTCCTTACGGAGTGCCAAGCTTTCTTGGTTATATCATTTCAAAGCTTCTTCTTAGCACTGCAAGCCTTCTCCTGGAGTCCTTTTCAACTTTCCCTTTCGTTTGATCATTCTTTTACCGGAGTTCTTCATGGAGGATCTACATGATGGTTCATCAAGGATTTAATTCCTTCTCCAAGCGTTCATCAAGATTCTTTTTAGAGGAGCTCAAATTTTCTTCATCTTGCAATCTGGAGTGCAATTCTTTCTACTGTATCATTGGAGGTGGTATTATGTCATTCTTGATAATCTGAGTTCATGTTTCATGATTCACATGTTGTTGAGAATGAGGTATTTTAAATCCACCAATCCCTTCTTTGGAATTATCTTCGGTTATATTTCACCTAAAGCATTCCTTAAGGATTGTTGCTTTTATGGTGCTTATAAATGACCCAGGGCCTTCATTTATCCTTCCGGTGAGATAAGCTTCTCATCTCCTTGTTGATATCAATCCAATCTATCGTTTCCGTTAGTGGCAGAATTTCACCTCTTGATTTTGATATGTTCTCCATAAGCCCACTACAACCTTGTTCTTTTGTTGTTGTTAATCCAACTACTCATTTCTAGCATTTGTTGTTAGCATGCTCTCCCAAGATCTTGTTTTTCCATCCGTCCATTCCATCCCATTCTTTCATTTCTTCAGGAGGCTTTGTGATGTGCTCTTTTCAGTCACCATATCGAATTGTGAAGATCATGATCTTTTCATGCTTATCCAATTAATCGGAGTGTTGTGCCCCTTTGCTCAAGTTCTTTTCCTCTTATCAAGTCTTGCATCTCTTTTCAACCAGAGTGCAGCCCGAATTTGTTCTTCCTTGTTCCTCTTTCCTAATGGAGTGATTGTCAACTTCGTTTATCTCCATTGTATTCTTTTCTTCAAGTTGTTCAACCTTTCAAGGTTCTTTGGTTTCACTCGTTTGTCAAAGAAGCAACTAAGTTTTACCTCTTCTCTTTCCTCTTTCGTTTTTCTCTCCAGTGCCATTCTAGATCTCGAGACGAGATCCTCTCGTAGTGGTGGAGTGTTGTAACGCCCTGAGACCGATGTGCTAGTTGTCTTCCAGTTATTCGCTGTTGTTGCCTTTTCATTTGCTTGCATGCCATGCATTGCATATCATGTCATCATGTGCATTTCATTTGCATACATGTCCATCTCATGCATCCGAGCATTTTCCCCGTTGTCCGTTTTGCAATCCGGCGCTCCTATGTCACCCGATGTCCCTTTTTACCTGTTTTCGTGTGCGGGTGTTAAACATTCTCGGATTGGACCGAGACTTGCCAAGCGGCCTTGGTTTACTACCGGTAGACCGCCTGTCAAGTTTCGTGCCATTTGGACTTTGTTTGATACTCCAACGGTTAACCGAGGAACTGAAAAGGCTTCGTGTGTGTTGCAGCCCAACACCTCTCCAAAGTGGCCCAAAATCCACCTAAACCCCCTCCATCATCTAGGCCGTTCGATCACGATCGTGTGGCCGCAAACCGTGCTCAATTTGGAGCCTCCTAGCTCCCTCTACCTATATATATGTGGCTCTCCCCGAAAATTCGCGCAGTCTAACCCTAATCCTCTTCTACCTCGTGCCCGGACAAATTTCCCCGCCGCCGGACATGTCCGTGCCGCCGCGCCGGACCAATCCGGCCTCACCACGTCACCACCGCCGCCCTCTCTCTCCTCCAGCCCCGCCGCCGGCCCGCGCGGCCCGAATCGGGCCCGCGGGGCCCATCTCGTCGCGCCGCCCCTTCCTGCTCGATCCCGAGCCGGGTCAGGCGAGCACCTCGCCGCCCCATGCCTCGCGCCGCCGTTCGCCGGCGCGCTTCGCCGTCGCCACGCCGATCGCCTCCCGCCGCCGCCCGCGGACTCGCTCGCCGCGCTGCCCCGCGCTCTTCTCCGGCCGCCGCATCCGCCGCCTCACCGCCGCCTCTACTTCCTTGTCGTGCCGCCTCCTACCACGCTGGTGGCCCGCCGCCGGAGCTCGCTCCGCCGCCGTCCTTCCTCACACCGGCGAGCCGCCCTTCACCAGAATCCGCGCCGGCCAGATCCGATCCGGGGAGTGGGATGAGATCCACCACTCCCCCAAACCAAACACCCTCGTCCCCGTTCCGTACTGCGCCGTCCCAGAGCTCCTCGTCCTGGGTTGACTTTTCGCGAGGGTATATTTCTCTAAGTCCCCAGATCTGCATATTTTCATGCCACATTCATCGCATCATAACCCTGCAACCGTGGCTCCGTTTTGGGTGTGTAGCATATCAAATTGTTCGTCTCCACGAGTACTTCATTTCATTCCATTGCACCATGTTCATTTGAGCTCATCTTGATGCCCTAAATGCTGTTGCAATAGTGCTATGCCATGTTAGTTTCAGACTCTTATCAGTAATTGGACATTTGTCATTTTTGCCATGATTGATGTGTGCCTCCTATGATCATGAGCCCTACATGAGTTTTGAAGTATGCCATGCCATCTTTACAGGGGTGTATGCCATGTATTTTTGTGATCTTTGTGGTGACTAGCACAAGCATGCAAAGAAGCCATCGTAATGTTGCTGATTTCAGGGACTTAGAATTTCACTAAGTCCTTTTCCTGCTGTTATTTTTATGCCATGTATTCTTGTTGCTACAGAGTGATCCATGCCTCTTTTGAGCATGATCAGTAAGGATGTTTTGTAGATATTGTTGTGCTCTATCCATTCGTGTCTTTGTTTGCAGTCATGGAGCACCCTAGCTTGACTCAATCGAGCTCTACTTTTGCTATAAAATGTTCCTGGCAGAATGTTTACGTGTTAAGCATTTTTGCCGAGGTTGTTGTAGTTGATCCATGCATGCTATGTTGTTGTTCTTGCCATGTTTAGCTTCTATGCCATGTCTTCTTGCTGGGTGTATGCTTAGTTTGTCATGCTTTGCCTTGTGGTGAGTGCATTGAGCTCGTTAACATGCCTACTTGATGTCTGCTTTGCCACGTTCCAGTTTTCTACTAAGTCTGAATCTGTTAACGATAATTGCTATGTTCACATGGTTGCCATTGTATTTTCTGATTCCTTTTGGCTTATGGTTAGTAAGGGACTTTTGTCGTATGCTTTGAGTACCTTCATTCCATGCCTTGTTTTGCCATTATATGTTCCTATAGAATGTTGTTATCTTGCTCTAAACATTGCTTCCTGATGTTGAATTCCTGACTTTTTTTTCACTAAGTTTGTAACCTGATATCTTTTGCACTTTTGCCATGCTTGTTTGAGCCTGCTATTGAGTGAATTAGCCATAGCTCAGTGTTCATCTTTTGTCAAGCATCTTGAGTGGATCCCTGCCATGTGTTTTATTGCTATGTTAGAGTGCAGTAGCTTGTTGTTCTTGATGCATTTAGATGGCTTCGTGCTGTTAATCGCAGATTGGTGGCATATTTGTTTTGCTTGCCATTTGCAAACCGTGCATCCGTTTCTAGTGATCTTTATATCGATTTCGACCAAAATCAACTCCTCTTTCCAGCAGCACTCTTGGTTTTCCAAGTTGAGGCCTGATTCAATCTTTCCCTTTCGAAACATGCATATGCATCGCATATCACATCCCGCATATCATGCCATGTTTTGCATGATGTTGCTTGCGCATTGCACCGTGGTTGATTATGTCTCCCTTTGCTCGTGTTCTTGCCTTGGGTAGAGCCGGGAGACGAGTTCGTGTTCGAGGACCCGTTGAGTACGCTTACGAGGATCAAGCCTTCGTCTTCTTGGATATCTTTGTAGGCAAGATGACCATACCCTCAAAATCACTTCTATCTTTGCTTGCTAGTTGCTCGCTCTTTTGCTATGCCTATGCTACGATACCTACCACATGCTCTATCATGCTTCCCATATTTCCATGTTAAACCTCTAACCCACCTTTCCTAGCAAACTGTTGTTTGGGTATGTTACTTCTTTGCTCAGCCCCTCTTATAGCGTTGTTAGTTGCAGGTGTAGATGAAGTTTGTTCCTTGTTGGAACATGGATATTTATTGGGATATCACAATATCTCTTATTTAATTAATGCATCTATACACTTGGTAAAGGGTGGAAGGCTCGGCCTTATGCCTGGTGTTTTGTTCCACTCTTGCCGCCCTAGTTTCCATCATACCGGTGTTATGTTCCTTGATTTTGCGTTCCTTACACGGTTGGGTTATAATGGGAACCCCTTGATAGTTCGCCTTGAATAAAACTCCTCCAGCAAGACCCAACCTTGGTTTTACATTTGCACTAACAACCTACCACATTCCCTTGGGTTCTGTAGACTCAAGGGTCATCTTTATTTTAACCCCCTCGGGCCAGTGCTTCTCTAAGTGTTGGTCTGAAACGGGCAGCCTGCGGGGCCACCTCGGGGCAACTCGAGGGTTGGTTTTACTCGTAGCTTGACCTATCCGGTGTGCCCTGAGAACGAGGTACGTGCGACTCCTATCGGGATTTGTCGGCACATCGGGCGGCTTTGCTGGTTTAGTTTTACCATTGTCGAGATGTCTTGTAACTGGGATTCCGAGTCTGACCGGGTCTTCCTGGGAGAAGGAATATCCTTCGTTGACCGTGAGAGCTTGTGATGGGCTAAGTTGGGACACCCCTGCAGGGATTTGAACTTTCGGAAGCCGTGCCCGCGGTTATGGTCAGATGGGAATTTGTTAATGTCCGGTTGTAGAAAACCTGAAACTTAACATAATTAAAAAGCATCAACCGCGTGTGTAGCCGTGATGGCCTCTTTCCGGTTGGTCCGGGAAGTGAACACGGTGTTGGAGTTATGCTTGAACATAAGTAGTCTTGGATCACTTCTTGATCATAGTTTCTCGATCGTGCTTTGCCTTCTCTTCTCGCTCTCATTTGCGTAAGTTAGCCACCATATATGCTAGTGCTTGCTACAGCTCCACCTCATACCTTTTCCCCACCTATAAGCTTAAGTAGTCTTGATCGCGAGGGTGTGAGATTGCTGAGTCCCCGTGACTCACAGATACTTCCAAAACCCAGCTTGCAGGTGTCGATGATATCGTGCAGGTGACGCAACCAAGCTCAAGGAGGAGCTCGATGAAGACCTTGGTCGTTGTGTCGTTCCGTTTTTTAGTTGATCAGTAGTGGAGCCCTGTTGGGACGATCGGGGATCTGTAGCATTAGGGGTGGTCTTCTTCTATTTTGGTTCCGTAGTCGGACCTTGATTGTATCTGGATGTTGTAATGCTTTATTCAAGTATTGTGTGAAGTGGCGATTTTAAGCCATCTATGTATCTCTTTCCTTTTTCAGTATATGGGATGTGTAAAGATTACCCCTCTTGCAACATTGCTTACAATGCGGTTATGCCTCTAAGTCATGCTTCGACACATGGGAGATATAGCCGCATCGTGGGCGTTACATTAGACTACTTAACCAAATAAAAATCTAACATTTTCCCAATTTTAGTTGTGGGCAGATTTTAGCAACTTAGCACAACTCAAGCAATCAACCTACAGATGCAATTCTAAGAGTGTAGCAGTGTAAAGTAAAAAATTGCATATGAAGGTAAAGGGAAGGGTTTGGAGAGTGCAAACACAATGATGACACTGAGATTTTTGTCATGGTTCTGATAGGTGGTTCCATCGTACGTCCACATTGATGGAGACTTCAACCCACAAAGGGTAACTATTGCGCGAGTCCACGGAGGGCTACGCCCACGATGGGTCCACGAAGAAGCAACCTTGTCTATCCCACCATTGCCATCGTCCATGAAGGACTTGCCTCACTCGGGTAGATCTTCCTGAAGTAGGTGATCTCCTTGCCCTTACAAACTTATTGGTTCAACTCCACAATCTTGACGGAGGCTCCCAAGCGACACCTAACCAATCTAGGAGACACCACTCTCCAAAAGGTAATAGATGGTGTGTTGATGATGAGCTCCTTGCTCTTGTGCTTCAAATGATAGTCTCCCCAACACTCAACTCTCTCTCACAGATTTGGATTTGGTAGGAAGATGATTTGAGTGGAAAGCAACTTGGGGAAGGCTAGAAATCAAGAATCTTGTGGGAGGATTGGAATATCTTGATCTCAACACATGAGTAGGTGGTTCTCTATAAGAAAATGAATGCTGGAAGTGTAGGCACGTTCTGATGGCTCTCTCACATATGGAGAAGGGGGTGGAGGGGTATATATAGCCTCCACACAAAATCCAATTGTTACACACATTTGACCCAACTCGGTTATACCGAATAGAAGAACTCGGTGAGACCGATTTAGTTCAAAATGTGAATGTAGGAATCTAGATGGGACCGACTAGAACAACTCGGTGGGACCGATGTGCTAGGGCTTAGGGAAAACATCAACTCAGTGGCACTGATTGCATCAACTCGGTTAGACCGAAGTGAAGCAATAAGGCAACAGAGAGAGTGTCAAGCAAACTCGGTCGGACCGATTGCATGACTCGGTGAGACCGAAATAATACAACAAGTGACAGAGTGTTTGCAAGGCCATCTCAGTGAGTCCGAGATCCATATTGGTGTGACCAAACTGTTTAGGGTTTCTGGTTGTGGCTATGTCATATGAACTCGGTGGCACCGGATAGAATGAATCGATGGGGCCGAGTTGGAGTTTGGTATTTTGACATATTTGGAATGAGAAAGTGGTTGAGGGTTTTGAAGCAATATCACTAAGCATTTGAGCAAGTAGACCATTAAGAAACACCTCATCCCCTTTTAGTAGTATTGGCTTTCCTATGGACTCAATGTGATCTTGGATCACTAAAATAGAAATGGAGAGTCTTGAGCTTTTGCCAATATGTTTCGTTTGCATTTTGAGGGGTCCACATCTCTAGTCCATGCCATGCCATTGATTGAACTTTCTGAAATATTAAACTTGAATGGACATTAGTTCAATGAGCTATATGTTGTTATGAATTACCAAAACCACTCGGGGATTAGTTCCACTTCCAATCTCCACCTTTTTGGTAATTGATGGCAACATATAGATCTTAGCTTCGACAAATGATAATATGAATGAAATACATCGTTGCTTTGAGAAGTATGTGATACGCAAGAGCTCCCCCTAAATTTGTTCATGATTTAAAATTTGTGTTTGAATGCAAATGCACAATCGATTAGGATCATGGGTCACTCTTCCATGTCACATACATCTTGGTGGAGCGCTCAAAATGATAAGAATTAAATAACATGCACTCATCACCAAAGATACAAGTGATTGATAATGCACAAACATTCATAGATATAATCATGCAAGCACACATTAAGCGTAGTATGATCAAACACATGATCACATAAGTATCTCACGAGCATAACACAAATGTAGCATAGGTAACAACAACCAAATCAAAAAAGTAGCAAGTCAAACAAAACCAAACCAACAAAAGGCAAAAGGCACTCTCTCTTGAAGCCTATGATCTATAAACTTTCTCCCCCTTTGGCAACAAGTTACCAAAAAGTTCAAAAATGTATAGTGCTATACGACACTCTAAGCACGATCTCCGGGAGCTCATGAAGGGGTCTTCAGGCTTGTAGCTCCGGTGTGCGTAGATAGCACGGAGAGGAGTCCATCTACAAATGCCGCTGCTGAAGTCTGTGGAGCTGGTGGAGTGGATACTGGAGGAGCAACTGTGGCAGTGGCTGCAGGTGCTGAGATGGTAGTCCTGGAGTCTGCAACTGGCATAGCTGATGACCTTTGTGCCCTTTGCACTTTCTAGAATCTATCAGTTGTGGTTCTAGGATCATTGTCCTTAGCATCATGCCTTAACTTCTCCACAATGGTTTGAATCTCTGTGACCTTCATATCAAGGTCATACATATTGGTCTCAATGATCCTCTAGAGACTCTCCTGATTCTGAGATAAGGTGGCCAAGCTCTTTAAATCCTCATGGTAGCCTCAAGCAGATAATTAAGCTGATCTTGCTTGGTCTTGAGATTCACTATTGAAGCATATGGAGCACTTGCTGCCTTCGCTGATTTTGTAGCCTTTGCTTTCTCGATCTTCTCCTGGGCCCCTGCAGATGTAGGATGAGATGGATCCATGACAACCTCGTTGTCCTCAAAATCAGGCCTAAGAGGTAGGTGCTCTTTGTCAAGAAGATATGTCCCAGTTCCAACCTTGGAGTTGATCAACATCTGGATGTGTGGGACATATCCACAAGACATCTTCTGGTTGGCTGCTGTCCTCTTCACTGTCTCAACGATCAAGCTCATGACTTTAAACTTTTGAGGAATGTCAAAAGGATGAAGCAAGTTGATGGAGTGACCACGTATCATCCTGTGATCTCCAGACTTGGGCAACAGAGTATGCCTCAAGATAGTGTTCATTTTGGTCAGTCCTGCAAGCAAATAGTATATAGAACCTATCTTGTGTGTTCCAAGGCTGCATCAGGTATAGGGTTGTACATGTTGTCCATTGAGTTGTGATCCTTCCTGGGTTTGCTGTAAACATCAAGATCATGTTCTCCTTCCTTTGGATCATTGATAAGCTTGGACCATTCAGAAATTTAGGATTGGTATTTGGTTCCCTCAGTCATCCAGACAATCTTTCCATTAGGGTAAAAGTGGGCAGTGGAGTAGAACTGCATGATCATCTCATCGTTTCATTTTGTCAACTTCTATCCAACAAACTTGTCAACTCCATTCAGCCTGAAGCTCTCATGCACATGGGGAAAATAGTATTCATTGGAGTCAATATATTTCCAGTCAATCCATTTCATATCAGAGACTATGGGCTTCTTGTCAAGTAGCACAGTCTCATAGAAGTCCTACTGTTCTCTAGTATGAAAACGATAGTACACAATAGTCCTTCTTGTGGCATATGGATCAGCCTGTCTCCATAGTCTTAGACCATGATCCTTCCTCAACTTCATTTTCTGCCATAGGATGATCATCATCATGATGTGTAACCTTGGGCTTTAATTTCCCGAGCACTAGTGGCTCTTAGTCTTCTAGGACCTCAGGCACTAGGGCCTTATTCTTCTCTGCAGCTGAGATGTTCCTAGTTGATCTCTTTGGAACAGAAGCCTTGGGTGCTTGATCTGGAGCTATAGGCTTGGGGGAAGACTTGGGCTTGGAGGGAGCAACACCAGTATTGATGGCATCAACCATCAACTTCTGTCTCTTGACAGGAGGTGCAACAGGCTCTTCCTCCTCATCATCATCTTCTTCCCTCATGGAAGGTCTTCCAAGCACTATATCAGTAGTTGTTCTAGCCCTCTTCTTCTTTCCTCCAGTAGCCTCATCATCATCAGATTGTTCCAATAGTTTCTTGAGTTGAGGCTCTAACTTTGGACATTGGAGCTCTTCTAGCAGGAGCCCTTTTGGAAAGGCATGGCTTAGTGGCAGCAGCAGCACCAACATATTCCTTTTTCACAACTTTCTTGGAGGTCACTTCCTCCTCAATCGCAAAGTCCTCATCCTCACTTTCAGAATTCCTTTTCTTTCTTTGTCTGGTAGCTGCCTTTGGCAGGTTGCTGGGAGTGCTCCTGCTTCCCTCGTAATACCTACCAAAGGGCACTACAAAAAAAGACACATCCTATGACGCCCCAAGACCGGAGCTTCAAATGCCTTCCAGGGTTTCCGGGTTTCGTCGTGTGATTTGTTTGGTTCATTGCATTCATCTTTGCATCATGTGCATTGCATCTTGTCATCATGCCATCATGTCATTTATTTTCTTAACTTAACTAAATAAATGGCATGGATCTTTGATCCATTTAAATCGAGGGAATTCACATGATGATTCTCTTTATAACATATCCTCCCGATATTAGGGAGCTATATTAAATATTCCATTTTCGGAATCACCCATGAACACACTTGCAAATAATCACATGCCTTTTCTCGCTTCAAGTTTGGTCCCCAAACTTTGCCCATTATTTCTTTCATCGCTTGCTGGAGCTCTACAAAAATTCTCAACATTTTTGGATACTCCTAAAACCTGTCCTAGTTCAAACATTTTGAATTAAATTCAAATGAGTTTGAATTTAATCTGTCAATCTTGGCCATTTCTATTTTCTCGGAACGTGCAAATTTTTACGGGTCCGTGAAAATTATCCCCGTGCCCAAATTCTTCCTCTAACCTTCTCTTCTCTCTTTTCCCTTCTCTTATTTCTCTGTTTTTGTAAAGAGAAGGAAATGGTAGAGAGAAGAGCCCGGCTGGGCCTCCCAGCCCAGCTGCAACCTGCCAAGCCGGCTCCATCCCCGCGGCCCACCTAGGCCTAGCCAGCCTTCTAAGGCCCAGCCGCCCCCTGCCTACGTAACCCTAGCACTCCCGCATCGCTACCCCCTGGCCCGATCCCCTCGTCTTCTCCCTCGTTTCCTCGCGCCGCCTCCTACCCGATCGATCTCCCTCGTCTCCTTCCTCCACCACCACCGCTGCTCTGCTTCCCCTCCTGCAACCTCGTCCCCGACGCCACCTTGCACCCGCCTTGGTCGCCGCCAAACTCTGCACGCCGAGCCCTGCCCGACCTCCTCCTCTGCCGTCACCACACCAAGTTCCCTGCTCCGCCGCCATCCACCTCCTCCTTGCTGTTTCGCCAGCCATGGCCGCCTCGCTGTCAAGCCCCAGCAGCCGACACCGCCGGCCTGCAACCTCCTCGCCGTCCCCGACCTCTTTTCCGGCAGGATACACTCTGATGTCGTGGTTCCCTGTCGCCCCGGAACACCCCTGCTTCGGTGTTGTTCGCCAAGTCCCGCAGGAGGCCGCGCGAGCCCGCGTTGACTACGTTGGTGTGGGCCCCTTTCGCCAGCAACCGCATGTCACATATAGCTCAAGTCCCAACGGCCTCGTTCGCCTCTGCGCTAGCCCTGCTCCAGAACCGCCAAGACCGTCTGCCGATACCCCGAGGACACCGAGTACGACTACATAGGATGATGCATCAAGTTCCGCGGCTGTCTACATGGAAGTACCACTATCGTCGCTAAGACCAAGATGGCGCCAAAAGTACCAAGACGAACAGGAACGACTACCGAGGTCCCTCCAAGTTTGACCAAGATTGTCGTGTACAACTACCGTCGACTCGGATTACGCCAAGTACCCCTTCATGTCGGCAAGACCCGCAAGTCGAACCCCGAACGATCGACGACTCGTGGACCATGTACAACTACCCTCGCCTTGGGTTTCGTCAAGTTCCTCGCCATGACTATGAACGTCTATGAACCGTGTACAACTACCGTTGCCCGAAGAAACCTGGGTCACAAGACTCGTAAACGACTTTCGCGAGTACCTCTACCGTCGTCGTGTACCACTACTTCCACTACTGTCGTCGTGGACCCGACAAGTTCGCGAGTACAACTACTTCCTCTACGACCCGCGAGAACCGCTACTTTCACCACCATTGCGAGAACAACTACTTCCTCTACGAACCAATCCGCTCCGAAACGCATGCTTCGAAGGTATACCACCGAGACGACGCCCGTGGACGAATGCTTGCGATATATGAGTTGAACCGTGTGTTGCTCCGTGTCCGAGTTGTTCATTGCACGAAGCCCCTCTTTTGCCTTGCCGCCGTCATGTGGGAACCCGGAATCCGGGAGCACCCCATCTTATTGCATGACACACTTGCACCCACTTCCTTTTGCACCGGTATCTCCATGAGCTATCGGAACCAGAATGTTGCCGTGGCACCATTTTCGTTGTCATTGTTGTGGCACCCCTTTCGTTTCCACCATGATGACAAATGCTTCATATCATGCTCTTGTCAACTTTTAATAAAAATTGCATAAACTTGCACATCTCATCCGCATCATGATAACAACAATTAAAATATTTAAATTGTTGTTTGCATTAATTTGCTAAATGCATATGAGGTTTTACCGGAATTGTTGTTTGGCGTTCCGGCCTCATTTAAACTTGCCTAAATAGACAATTTCTTTATGCTTCTCCTCTTGCCATGTTTAACAACATTTAATACTGTTGAGTACCTAAACGAGAGAGGACTAAATAATTGATGTGGTGTTCCATCAATATGAAACTCGTTGCATATTGAGCTCCACTTGATTTGTAGTATTGTTCGTGCACTTTGCCATGCCATGCTTCATTAAATCGGACATGCATCATACTTGATTGTACATCATGCCATGATTATGTGATGGCTGTTTACCATGTTGTTTGCTTCTTTCCGGTGTTGCTTCTTTGGGTTAGTCCGATAACATCGCGTTTGTGAGGATCCGTTCGACAACGTCTGTTTGTCTTCTTCACGAACTCGTTCTTCTTCCTTGCGGGATCTCAGGCAAGATGACCATACCCTCGAAATCACTTCTATCTTTGCTTGCTAGTTGTTCGCTCTTTTGCTGTGCCGCGATACCTACCACTTGCTATATCATGCCTCCCATATTGCCAAGTCAAGCCTCTAACCCACCTTGTCCTAGCAAACCGTTGTTTGGCTATGTTACCGCTTTGCTCAGCCCCTCTTATAGCGTTGCTAGTTGCAGGTGAAGATGGAGTTTGTTCCTTGTTGGAACATGGTTATATGTTGGGATATCACAATATCTCTTATTTAATTAATGCACCTATATACTTGGTAAAGGGTGGAAGGCTCGGCCTTATGACTAGTGTTTTGTTCCACTCTTGTCGCCCTAGTTCCGTCATACCGGTGTTATGTTCCTTGATTTTGCGTTCCTTACGCGGTTGGGTTATAATGGGAACCCCTTGACAGTTTGCCTTGAATAAAACTCCTCCAGCAAGGCCCAACCTTGGTTTTACCATTTGCCACCTAAGCCTTTTTCCCTTGGGTTCTGCAGACTCAAGGGTCATCTTTATTTAAACCCCCGGGACAGTGCTCCTCTGAGTGTTGGTCCAACCTGTCAGCAGCCAGTGACCACCAGGGGCAACTCTAGGTTGGCCTACCGGAATCTTGGACAATCCGGTGTGCCCTGAGAATGAGATATGTGCAGCTCCTATCGGGATTTGTCGGCACATTCAGGTGGCTTTGCTGGTCTTGTTTTACCATTGTCAAAACGTCTTGTAACCGGGATTCCGAGTCTGATCGGGTCATCCTGGGAGAAGGAATATCCTTCGTTGACCGTGAGAGCTTGTGATGGGCTAAGTTGGGACACCCTGCAGGGTTTTGATCTTTCGAAAGCCGTGCCAGCGGTTATGGGCAGATGGGAATTTGTTAATGTCCGGTTGTAGAGAACTTGACACTTAACTTAATTAAAATGCATCAACCGCGTGTGTAGCCGTGATGGTCTCTTCTCGGCGGAGTCCGGGAAGTGAACACGGTTCTTGTGTTATGCTTGAACATAAGTAGTTTCAGGATCACTTCTTGATCACTTCTAGTTCACGACCGTTCTTTGCTTCTCTTCTCGCTCTTATTTGCGTATGTTAGCCACCATATATGCTAGTGTTTGCTGCAGCTCGACCTCACTACCCTTTTCCTGCCTATAAGCTTAAATAGTCTTAATCCGCGAGGGCGTGAGATTGCTAAGTCCCTTTGACTCACAGTTTACTTCCAAAACCAGTTGCAGGTGCCGATGATAACCGTGCAGGTGACGCAACTGAGCTCAAGTGGGAGCTTGATGAAGATTGTGTTCGTTGTGTTGTTTCGTTTCCAGTTGATCAGTAGTGGAGCCCAGTCGGGGCGATCGGGGATCTTTTGCATTAGGGGTTGTCTTTCTTTATTTGGTTCCGTAGTCGGACCTTGATTGTATTCTGGATGATGTAATGCTTTATTCATGTATGGTGTGAAGTGGCGATTGTAAGCCAACTCTTTATCCCTTTCTTATGCAGTACATGGGATGTGTAAAGATTACCCCTCTTGCGACATGCCTACAATGCGGTTATGCCTCTAAGTCGTGCTCCGACATGTGGGAGATATAGCCACATCGTGGGTGTTACACATCCGTGGCATTTTGGGCCGAACAATTTTTTCCTGTCATGCTTATGACACTTCTATGACGATAATTGTGACAAAGCTTGGTATCAACATAGATGTGGTGGGCTCCTACTTCTATGACAAAAAATCATGATAGAAAATGGTCTTTTCATCCTGGGCAGGCCGAAGACGCAGCGGCACGACATTCTTTGGGCCGTCCATGACGGAAAAAAATCATGGTAGAAGCGAGGGCGAGGAAAATATCGGGGAGTTCCCAGTTACGGGGGGTGGTCGGGGCCGAGCGTTGCACTGTGGTTTGCGCGTTTCTCTCGTGTATGCGCATGTGTGCGAGGCATTGGCTAACTGAACCTAAGTGATCGCACGTTACTGAACCCGAGCAATCGATCCCTTGGCTGTTAACCGAACCCGAGCGATTCATTCACTGCTGACTGAACCCGAGCGATTCCTTCACTGCTGCTGCTAACTGAAATGAGCGATCGATCACTGCTACTGCTCTCTGAAGCCGATTGAGCCCCCATGCGAGACGTAGCTAGCCAGTGTTGGGTTGCCTCTTGATGAATAGTGATTGTTGCTACCGTGCGCGCGATACGTGGAACGAGTCGTGACGTGGTAAGTCGAGCCGGTTGGTTGGCTGTGGGTGAACAGTTCCTGGTGGGGGTTGGGTGAACAGGACCCCGTGGTAGTAGGCCATTGCCGCTGGATGAATAGGACATCGAGGAGGCCGCCGCACCCCAGCCGGTTGGGGTGGATGAACAGGACCCTATGGAGGCTCTATGAACAGTAGCCGGTGGAGGCTGGATGAACAGTAGCCCATTGCTGAACAGTAGCTGGTGGAGGCTGGAGGAGGTCGACGGTGGATGAACAGTAGCCCGTGGAGGCTGGAGCGAGGCAGTAGATGGTGGATGAACAGGACCCCCGTTTCACCGTAGACGCTCCAACACAAGGCCGTTTCCTCTGTTTTGCGATACGCCACACCCCTCCCGATCAATAGGACCCCGTTTTGACCATAGGCACTCGAATAGAAGTCCGTTTCCTCCGTTTTGCGGTACGCCAGACCCTTCCCGATGAACAAGACCCTGTTTCGACCGTACGCGGTCGAACAGAAGGCCGTTTCCTCTGTTCTGTGGTACGCCAGACCTCGTTTCGGCTGTTCCATCCAAGTTGGTTGGCTCCCGATGAACACGACGTATTCTGTTGCCTCTCGATGAACACGACGCATTCCGTTGCCTCCTGATTAACACGACACAGTTTCTCTGTTCTGACCCAGCTGGTTGGCTTTCAATAAACAGGACGCCGTTGCTACCGTCCGTTGCCTCTGCATGTACAGGAGCCCTGGCCGTATGTATGCGTGAGTATGCATTCGAGACCCCGCCTGTATGTACGTACGTGGCCATATTTTTTGGCATCTGGCTGTACGTACCACTCCATACTTGGCCACAGTTCATCGTGGCAGATAGACCGATAGACCGGTATGTACACAGAAAATGCTACGTATGCTTCGATCGGGTAGGTCCCAACTATTAGGGAGGACAAGGAGGCACTTCCTTGCGTGTGAATATATAGTTGGCGGGTCTAGCGGTCAGGGGCGGAATCATATATTTTTTTCTCGTAATAAGAAGGCACTTCATTGCGTGCAAAGATGTTGTTGGTGTGTCCTAGCTGTCAAGGGCAGGCATAAGGAGGCACTTCCTTCCTTGCGAAGATATACGTGGTGGGTCCTAGCTTTCAGGGGGAGGAATAATTTTATTCCCGCATAATAAGGAGGCGGTTGCATATGTGCATCCATGGACCTCGTGCGTCCCCACTGTCAACTTCTCCACGTACAGTCCTCTTCCGATGACTCTCGTTTGTTGACGATGTTGACCACGCCGTGACGAGCGCACCAAGGTGGTGGATGATGAGGAGGCCCCAGACGACAATGAGGTGGTGATGGGAAGACACGGTAGTGGAGTCGCTGACAGAGAGGTGTATGAGGGTTAACTGGTTCTGGTGCGGCTTGGTTCTATAGTCGGCGGAGAATAACAGGAGGTGTGGAGCGGTGGATGGATGGCTTGGCTGGCAGTGGGGTAGAGATTCGCAATGAAGCGTGCTAAGTAGAGCTGCTAGCAGCCAGAGGCGGGAGCAGGTGCTCCCGGCAGTGCTGGAGAAAGAAGATGAGAGATTGAAGATGAATGTCGACTGTTGGATGTAAATCCAGTGGCTATCAATGTCAGAATCATTTGTTGACTAAGTTGACAACGTCTTGCGTTGGCTTTGACCTATTGGCCCACATTTCAGCCTCCAAAAATGTCGCACATATTCAACCCATTTTTTTAGAATTTACAATCCATTCGCCGCGCTGGGTGAACAAATAATGTAGCATCCATGCGGCCCATTTATTTTTTTCTAAAAAAACTACAACCCATTTGCACTTTCTAGAAATACACGAATTTTCTGGCCTGGGTGAACAAATAATGTAGCGTCCATGTGACCCATTTATTATCTTTTTCTAAAAAAAACTACAACACATTTGCACTTTCTAGAAATACACAAATTTGCTTGCCTGGGTGAACAAATAATGTAGCGTCCATGCGGGCCATTAATTTTTTTCTAAAAAAACTACAACCCATTTGCACTTTCTAGAAATACACGAATTTATGGGTCTAGGTGAACTAATAATGTAGCGACCATGCGGCCCATTTCTTTTTTCCTACAAAAGTTCAGGCCGTTTGCAATTTCTCGCAATACACGATTTTGCTGTGCTGGTTCTAATTATAATGTTGGGTTGGGCGCATCAATGTTATCAAAAAATAAACAGGGGCTAAGCATTTTGTTATAAATATATTTAAATAATAAGTGCTTTATTTACATTAGTCCTTAAATCTTACCAAGCTTTTGTACACAATCACCTATATTTTTGTTGACCTTAAGTAAAAAAAACCAAGGATCTTATTGTTAAACATTTATTTTTGTAAGTTCATAATACATGGGATATTTTTTTCTTATATATGTAAGTACCTGTAAATATATGATGATAATAACAATAATATATAATAACATATAAAATAATATAAATATATATAATATAGTTAGAAGGGAAACATAAGTTGGACCTGGCGTTCCTATTCTTATATAGATAGAAAAATAGAACAAACCTCTGCGTTTTATTTAAAAAATACATAAGTTGGGTTGCGGATGTTTAATAAAAAAATAAAAGTTAGGATGGGGGGCCATAGGCCGGTCGATACATGATGGCCATCAAAAAAATACAAACCGACATGTCGTGAGCTGCACATGTTAAAAAAGAAAGCCTAGAATGGGTATTCCACAACCCAGCTGATACTTGTTGGCCCACTAATAATAAATGATACATTCCAGCTCCCCGATGACTAGCTTCGTTGTAAATTTATCTCCTTTAGTAACTACGTTGACAAACATGTAGCCCCCAATGTCAGTATAACATTAGGAGGAAGTATTTTTTTCAATGAGGCACTTGCTTGCGTACGGCCATGGACCTGGTGGGTCCCGACTGTCCGCCTCTCCAAATACAGTCCTCTCCAGATTCCTCTCGGTTGTTGAGCATGTCCACAACGGCAGACAACGGCGCCGCGACGAGTGCACAAAGGCGAAGGATGATGTCCAGGCCCCGGACAAGAACGCACCAGAGCCGGGGAATATGTGCTACAGAAGTGGTAGATGGTGTGCCTAATTTTGAGTGAAAGTACAGGAGTAGCCTAGTGGCCAAGTTCAACTCCCCAACCGCTGCTCCGCCCGGGTTCGATTCCACCTGATGCAGTGAAAATATCCACAAGTTTTTTCCTCTACCTCTGAAATGTGGGTGCCCATTGTCATCTACGCACACCACCTCCAACACACTCAACACTGTGTGGGCATTTTGAAAATAGCACATCTTTCTGACTGTGCATCATATGAAGATGTGCTATGCATGAATGTAGATCAACAAGATGTTAACTGGCTGGTAGTTCCATTTTTTACTAGGAATAAAACTTCCAACATGATGTTATCCCTGTTTGAAAAGGGCGTGTTAATATAAATGCTCTGCCTCGAAAACTTGCAATTTCTTATCTGAAACTGAAACTTGCAGTTTCTTCTCTGAGAATCACATTGTCTGCACTTTTATATGAAACTACATTAATCTCTAGAATTCATAAAATACTTCATATGCTCAATACTCCAAATCTGAAATTGAAAAACATTCATATCTGAAAGTACTCTCAAATATGAAACACAAAACACAATTCACAACTTGCAAATACAGACAACCCTAAGCTCCTCCTCAGACTATTTTTTTGGGGGGGAGGAGCCCCCTCCTATTCCTCGGCGGTAGAGAGTCGCCCCGTGGGACGAGGTGAACGGCGAGGGAGAGGATGGCGGGGGGGGGTGGGGGGGGGGGGGGGGGGGGGGGCAGGGAGCATCGTCGCACCAACTATTTTTCTCCTCTTGCAGTTGGGTTCGGTTGACGAAGACTCCACCGGCTTGCTCTGCCATGGCACCCTCACAAACGGCATCGTGTAGATGCTCGATACTTCAATCTCGGGTGGATGCTCCATCTTGGATCGATACTCCCACCACCACAACCTCACGGTCGGATCCGGTGAATCTGTTTGCTCCATGGCCCAGAGGAGCAGCTCTGTGTACTCCCGCGTGACTCCCTCCTGGTGTATCGCCTCCTTTTCGCTCCTTTCCAGATATTTGGCCATCACTTTCGCCGTCGCCGCTAATTGCTCCAGGTTGTCAAACCAAGACTGTATCTCCAACATCCTAGCTAGCTTCACAGGGTCGCCGCCTGTGAGCCACACGTATCGGTTGTACTCCTACATCGATCTACTTCTCCACAACACCTTCACTCGCTGGCGGTGGTTTTTGAATGGAAGAGGAGAGGAGGGGCACATGTTTTGGATTAGAACGGGAGATGAACGACGGTGGTTTTGAAACGGAAGAGGAGAGGAGCAGCGCTGGTTTTGGATTGGAATAGGAGAGGAGCGGTGGTGGATTTGTAATGGAAGAGGAGCGGCACTAGTTTTGGATTGGAACAGGAGAGGAGCAGCGATGGTTTAAGAGGAGAGGAGCGGCACTGGTCTTGGAAGTATTTTTTTGTTTTGCGTATTTTGGGTCAAAGTTTGACCACGTATTGTATTTGACAAGCAAAATGTGAATGCGTGTCATCAAAAATTGTATCGTTTGGTTCGTATCTGAATGTAATTCCAAATTATATTATTTTTGCAACATATAACATATATTTTATTTGTGAAAATCATGGTCAAATATGACCTAGAATACAAGGGAGACTAGTTAATGTGGGGTCGCTTTCTTAATTGAAGGGTAAATTGATTTTGATTTTGATTCAGTCACAGCCCGCTGGCCCTCTCGTCCAATCCTAAATCGCTACCGCATGCTCCTCTCCCTCTTCTCCATTGCAAAACCACCCCCTCTCCTCTCCATCATCTCCATTCCAAAACCACCGTATCGCCTCTCCCTCTTCTCAATTGCAAAACCAGCCGCTCTCCTCTTCATTTTCTCCATTGCAAAACCACCGTCTCGCCCCTCCCTCTTCTCCATTACAAGACCATTGTAACGCCCAAGATGCGGCTATATCTCCCATGTGTCGAGGCACGACTTAGAGGCATAACCGCATTTTGGTATGATCGCAAGAAGGGTCATCTCACACAATCCCATGTAAATGAACAAAAAAGTAAATAGTTAGCTTACAATCGACATGTCACACAATGATCAAATTATTCATACATCAATCAGAGTACACACAAGGTCCAACTACGGACATGTCCAAATGAAAAGAAGACAACCCCCAATGATAAGTCCCGATCGTCCCTACTGGGCACCACTACTGATCATCCAGAAAGGAAACATAGTAACAACCAAGGTCTTCGTCGAACTCCCACTTGAGTTCGGTGGCATCACCTGCACTGGTATCATCGGCACCTGCGACTGTTTTGGTAGTATCTGTGAGTCACGAGGACTCAACAATCTCAAAACCCGCGAGATCAAGACTATTTAAGCTTATAGGTAGGATGTGGTTATGAGGTGGAGTTGCAGCAAACACTAAGCAAATATGGTGGTAACATACAAGTACAAGAGTAAGATGAGAAACTACGCAACAGACGCAGAGCTAGAAGTGATCCTAAACTACTTACATTAAAACATAACCCCACCGTGTTCTCTTCTTGAACCTCATCAAAAAGAGACCATCACGGTTACACACACAGTTGGTGTATTTTAATTAATCAAGTCAAGTGTCAAGTTCTCTACAACCGGATATTAACAAATTCCCATCTGCCACATAACCATGGGCACGGTTCTCGAAAGTTTAAACCCTGCAGGGGTGTCCCAACTTAGCCCATGACAAGCTCATGATCCACGGAGACAATCCTCCATCGCGGGACCCTCCGAGCAGACTCAGAATCCCGGTGCACAAGACATTTCGACAATGGTAAAACAAGTCCAGCAAGACCTCCCGACGTGCTGACACCCTGATAGTAGCTGCACGTATCTCGTCTTAGGCCACGACAGATGAGCGACGCGTATAGGTGCCAAAATAACCCAAGTTGCCCTCGGGCGGCCCCGCACAGTGCTCTAGGTTGGACCAACAATCATGACTAGCGTTGGCCCGGGGGTTGATTAAGAATCCTTGGGTGAATTACTCCCTATGAAAATTTTTAGTTGTTATTAGGCAAATGGTAAAACCAATGTTTGGCCTTGCTGGAAGAGTTTTATTCAAAGCGAACTGTCAAGAGGGGCCCATAACCCCCCACCGTGTTAGGGGCGCAGAATCAAGGAACATAACACCGGTATGACGGAAACTAAGGCGGCAAGAGTGGAAAAAAACACCGAGCAAAAGGCCAAGCCTTCCACCCTTTGCCAACTATATAGATGCATTAATTAAATAAGAGATATTGTGATATCCCAACATATCGATGTTCCAGCATGGAACAACCTGCACTACACCTGCAACTAGCAACACTATAAGAGGGGCTGAGCAAAAGCGGTAACATAGCCAAACAACGGTTTGCTAGGAAGTTGGTTTAGAGGCTTGACATGGCAATATGGGAGGCTTGATGAATAAGTGGTAGGTAGCGCTACATAGCGATAGAACGAACAACTAGCAAACAAAGATAGAAGTGATATCGGGGGTAATGATCATCTTGCCTGCAAAGTTCTCAGGGTTGTCGAAAGCTTGCTCGTCATAAATGTACTCGACAGGTTCCTCATTCACGAACTCGTCTCCCGGCTCTACCCAAAGCGAGAACACAAGCAACAGAACAACAATCAATCACGGTGCAATGCGCAAGCAACATGATGCAAGACATAGCATAGGATGCAAGATATGATGTGCAACGCACATGGTACTCCGGAAGGGGAAGGATGATCATGGCATCAACTTGGCAAACCAAGCATGCCACTGGATAGGTTGGAAGATTTCGAATGAAATAGATATGAAGATCACTGGAAACGGATGCACGGTTTACAAATGACAAACAAAACTAGATGTGATGCAATCTGCTCTTAACAGCAACATAGCACTTAAGATGCATGATGAAAATATGCTACAACACTCCAACATAAAAACAAAACACATGGCAGTGTAGTACATGTGAAGCTCTACAAATCATGAACACTGAGCTACTGCTAGAAACCCCTAGAACAAGTCTAAAACAACTTGGCAAAAATGCAAAAGTTAACAGTTTATCAGACCTTGCAGAAATTCTCATGTATCATGATAGAAACAGCATCAGGTAGCAAAGTTTATGCATTGCAAACTATATGCTACAGGAACATATTACATTACACAAGATCATGGCATGATAGTACTAAATGCACTTAATAAAAGTCCCTTACTGGACTTGTCCCAAAGACCCACAGAAAATATGGTAGCATCAATGCAAACGTGCCAAATGATATGAACACATCCCAGACTTAGAAGAAATCATGGCATGATGTAAACAGATTCATGATAGCAACTTTGCAAGCTTGTGGCACTCATCACAGTGCACTAAATGACATGAAATAAAATCTAGCATGAAGTAGACATGAAAATGAAGCTATCCATGTGCAAAACGACCTCACAGCATGGTTGAATTAAATCACCCAAAAAATGACAAAACAGTAACATGATGTAAAATGACATGGTCATGAACTTGCTCAAATGCAAAAACTAATTCCACCACTGGATTGGTGGGATTTTTCTACCCCAAAAACATATATAATATGTTGGGGTTCTTATAGAAAAATCTTCACAAAAGCCCTAAAATGAAACCTGCCTAAAATGGCATTAAAAGACATGGCCACTGCCATATTCGGAAACGTTCAGAAATGGACTTGCCTGAAATGAAAAGATTCCTATTTCAGAAATGGAATATTCCCTGGGACAAAAAATAAATAAAAGAAAAAAATAAAGGAAGGGAGGTTGTATCTATGGCAGGTGGGGCCCCATGGTCAGAGAGAGAGAGAGAGTGCAAGGGGAAAATGGTGGGGAGAATAATGCAAAAACTAATGCCACCACTGGATTGGTGGGAATTTTCTACCCCAAAAACATATATAATATGTTGGGGTTCTTATAGAAAAATCTTCACAAAAGCCCTAAAATGAAACCTGCCTAAAATGGCATTAAACAGATATGGCCACTGCCATATTCGGAAACGTTCAGAAATGGATTTTCCTGAAATGAAAAGATTCCTATTCCAGAAATGGAATATTCCCTGGGACAAAAAATAAAAAAAATAAAAAGGAAGGGGGGTTGTATCTATGGCAGGTGGGGCCCTGTGGTCAGAGAGAGAGTGTGTGCAAGGGAAAAATGGTGGGGAGAATAATGCGCCCGACGCGATTCGAACCTGGATCTTCCGGGTAGAACCTCATCGCCCAATCCACTGCGCTGCCGCCGCTGCTGCTGTTGACAGGAAGGGTCACGGCTCCTATTGATCTAGCTACACGGCGGATGGGGTTTCTTCTCCTCTGCAATAGAGAAGACACCGACGCATCGGCAGTCAACGGTGAAACGGCAAGGCCCAGGAGGCAGCAGTGGGTGTGCGAGAGTAGGAGGGGAGGTTTGACTCACGCAAGCCGAGGGCTGCGGGGCGCTCGAGCTCGAGCTTAGCTCGACTCGGGCCATGGCGAGCGCGGCGAGCAGGGAAGCAAGCATAGCACGGCGAGGCGAAGCAGGCAGTACGTGAGCGTGCGAGGCAAGCTACGCGTGTGGGTGTGATCTGCGGTGTTGTGGTGTGTGGATCAGCAATGAGAGCAACGGCATGAACACGAGCACGAGCTTGAGGCCGTCCATGCAGGACGAACTTGGGGCCATGCTGATCGGCGAATATGCGGACAAACCAGTGGCAAATCCAGGAATTGAACTTAGCCAGGGTGAAACATTTAAGATATAAAAATTTTGATTGACAAATGCAAGCACAATGAACCAAATCTCATAAAATTCAAATATGAAATTAGATGCACTAGAAAATTAACATAACCAATGATTCATAACAGTTCGAGATTCTCGACAATTAGGTGACATAATTTCTGGATTGAAGTCGACTGAGTACATAGATGCAGTCCTCGCAAAAATATATATATCAAGCACCTCATTGAATATTTCAATCTTGTAGTGATGGAAGCAATTGGTTTCATTCTTTTGAAGATTCCCTACATTACAAGTTCATAACATCACCATGTTCAGCACTGACTATGTACAATAGTTGGCTAGAAATTGAAGATCAACATCAGAAACAAAATAGATTAGACTACTTGCTGGTTGCGCTCGCTGATTTTGCAAACTACAGCTCCTGCGCGTTTGCACGAGCTCGATGCTCTGCCGCCTTTGAATGGGACTGCTTCTTTTGGTTCCCCCATCCATGGATCTGGATCAGGTGCCCGGCGGCCGGCGGGCCAGCGAGGCGGAGCTCTATGGTGGCGAGCCGACCGAGGCGAGCCAGCGGCGGCTAGGTTACGCTCGCAGTCTTGCTGGCTGCCTGGCTGGATCAGGGTTCGAGGATTTTTCTGCGACTGTCTGTACGTGGGTGCTGTGCTCGTGTAGTCGTGCTAAGTAGTTTGGGCCTATGGGCTGGGGTTTGTGTGGCCGTTCTATCTAGTGCAAACCCCACATGTGTTAGCCCATGTACAGAATGAACCGTATTTTTGTATACGCTGATTTCGGCTACCCGGGGCGGACGACCATAGTCGCCTCTACCATGGAGCCGCCACTGGGACAAACGACACCTCAACGGGATGGGTAGGAGCCGAGATTCACCGGGGGGTGTTGCTGGAGTCGTACAAGATCGGCGGTGACTGGAGACATCGAGGGAGACGTGCTGATCGGGGCGGAGGCGTCCGGTTGCGCGATGTAGAACGAAGCAGAGGAGGAGGACGTCGAGGAGGAAGCTCCTGGGGTCCTTGTGGAAGCGTGCGTAGGCAAGGAAGACGATGGTGATGCTCGTGTCGCTGCCGAGGAAGAAGACGGTGGCTACGGGTTGGATCACGCCGGAGAAGAGCTCGGGCTCTTCTCGGCCATGGCGACGGCTATGGCGTGGAGAGGTCTCACCTAGCGGCGGAAAGGGAAGGAGAGGGGCGGAACGGAGGGAGGAGGAGGACTAGGGCACCGGGGCATATCTTATAGGGCGTAGGGAGCGACTATGGCCGTCAAATCACCCCAGCTATCGACGTGGCTCCGGTGGATGGTCTGCCGTACGGGAGGAAGGGGACGATGAATAGGGGCTACGCTGGATGGGCAGCTGGTGCGGAGCTGGGCCGGTCCGGGAGGGAGGAGGCCCAGGTGGCTGTGGTGTGGGTCTGCTGCTGCTGGGCTATGACGGCTTGCGCGTAGGGAAGCCAGCCCAGGTAAGCCCTTCTCCTTTTTAAAACTTTCTGCTAATTTAATTAGATAGATGAAAGAAAAGGAAAAATGCCAGGGGGATAGGAGAGGCATTTGGCAGATATAAAAATATCGCTAAGCTCCTGAAAATGTGCACTATTTAATAAAATTGGTTTGGAGAGTTTTAAAGGAAGTAAAACAATTCAAGTTTGAATTAAATTCAAACTTGAACCATTTAAAACCCTAACCAAAACAACTTAGATAAGGTTGAGATTTGACAGAGAGGTTTAGGACATGATGACTGAATTGTGAGGAAGTTTTGAACATTAATGGAGTAGGGAAAATGGCACTTTCCAAATAAAAGAAAGAGGAGGAGAGATGAGGAGGAGTTCATGCATGGATCACACATGGGTCAAGCCATAAAATAACAGTCATAAATACACAATGCACATGGTGAGGATGAGAATGCAAGATGACATAAGCACCACACAACATGATATGAACATGATGCAAACATGTGATGGCAAAATGGATATGACAAGAATAGTAAGGCAAAGCAATAAGTAGCAAGCAAAACCCCAAAATGGAACCAACAAGGAGGAGAACACTTGAGATTGAACATGACAAGGTTGGATACATTGCCAAATATGGAAATTTTACATCTGGGGTGTTACAACTCTCCTCCACTACAAGAGGATCCCGTCCCGAGATCTAGGACTGAAAGAACTCCGGATATTCAGAATGGAGGTGATCCTCGCGCTCCCATGTAGCTTCTCAGTCGGAATGGTGAGACCACTTAACTTTCAGGAATTTGATCGACTTGTTGTGAGTTTTTCACTCGGTTTCTTCAAGAATGGCAACAGGATGCTCATGCTAAGACAAGTCTTCTTGGAGGTCAATTTCTTCGAAGTTGATAGCGCTCGGGCGTCTTGAAGCACTTGCGAAGCTGTGACACGTGAAACACATCGTGCAAATTTGAGAAGTTGGACGGAAGCTCAATTTGATAGGCGAGGTCGCCTCTTTTTCCAATGATCATGAAAGGACCCACGTATCTTGGGGCAAGCTTCCATTTGATATCGAAGCGTCGAGTGCCTTTCATTGGAGAGACACGGAGATAGACATGGTCTCCGATCTTGAAAGCCAAGTCACGGTGCTTGCTATCATAGTAACTCTTCTAGCGCGATTACGCGGCTTTGAGATTTTCGTGGATGACTTTACACATTTCTTCAGCTACTATGATCAAGTCATTGCCAAGAAGTTGGCGTTCACCAGTCTCGGACCAATTGAGAGGAGTACGACACTTTATGCCATATAGAATTTCAAATGGGGTCTTGCCCAAACTTGCTTGGGAGCTGTTGTTGTAGGAGAACTCGGCATATGGGAGGCAATCTTCCCACTTCATACCGAAATAGATGACACAAGCTCCGAGCATGTCTTCGAGGATTTGATTGACTCTCTCGACTTGGCCACTTGTTTGAGGATGGAAAGCCGTGATAAAGCGAATGTTGATGCCCATGGCCTTCTGTAAGGAGTCTCAGAACTTGGAAGTGAAAATGCTTTCGCGGTCTGAAGAGATCAATTGTGGAATTCCGTGCAATGAGACAATTCTGGAGGTGTATAGCTCTGCCAACTAAGCTGTCGTGATACATTCTTTGATTGGAAGGAAATGAGTCACGTTTGTAAGCTTGTCGATGACAACGAAGATAGCATCATTCCCTCGGTTGGACTTGGGAAAGCCAGTGACAAAGTCCATTTCGATATGATTAAACTTCCATTCTGGGATAGCAAGAGGTTTGAGGAGACCAGCTGGTCATTCATGTTTTGCTTTCACACTTCGACAGACATCACATTCATTCACGAATTGAGCAATCTCTCGCTTCATGCGAGTCCACCAATACGACTGCTTGAGGTCATGGTACATCTTCGAACTGCCTGGGTGGATGGAAAGAAGATAATTGTGCACTTTGTTCATTATAACCTTCCTAAAATCACCTTCAGGAACCACAATCCGATCCTCGAAGAATAAGGTGTCATTGTCATCAATGCGATAGCACTTGTATTTGGGTAAGCCCTTAGGAACACCATGTTTCACCTTCTTCACCATGGTATCAAGGAGTTGTGCCTCACGAATTTGGTCTTCCGAAGTTGGAGTGACTTGAAGGTTGGCAAGAAAACCTTGAGGAACAACTTGGAGGTTGAGCTTTCGAATTGCTTCACAAAGATCCGGTTGGAATGGCTTGAGAATTAAGCTGTTGCAATAAGTCTTTCTGCTCAAAGCATCTGCAATCACATTCGCCTTGCCTGGAGTGTATTCAATACTTGGATTGTACTCTTGAATCATTTCGACCCAACAAGTTTGCTGGAGGTTGAGGTTGGGTTGAGTGAAGATATATTTGAGGCTCTTGTGATCGGTGAAAATGTCCACTTGCCTTCCCAACAAGAGATGTCTCCATGTTATTAATGCATGGAGAACTGCCGCCAACTCAAGATCGTGAGTGGGGTAGTTCCTTTCATTTGGCTTCAAGTGACGGGAAGTATAGGCCACAACTTTTTTCTCTTGCATTAACACAGCGCCGAGACCTTGCAATGAGGCATCACAGAAAACTTCGAAGGGTTTGGACTCATCAGGAGGAGTTAGGACCGGAGCTGAGATGAGCTTCTCTTTGAGAGTGTTGAAAGCAACGTCACACTTAGGAGTCCCGGAATACTTGACATACTTCTGGAGGAGGATGGAAAGAGGCTTAGCAATCTTTGAGAATTTCTCAACAAATCTTCGGCAATAGCTTGCAAGCCCAGGGAAACTGCGGAGCTGCTAGACATTCTGAGGAGGCTCCCAATTGACAATTGTAGAAACCTTCTCTGGATTAACAGAAATGCCCTTGGCAGAGATGATCTGGCCAAGGTAAAGAACTTCATCAAGCCAAAACTCACATTTGGAGAACTTTGCATAGAATTGATACTCTCTGAGCTTGTCGAGCACCAATCGCAAATGCTTGGCATGATCTTTCTTATTCTTGGAGAAAGCCAGGATATCGTCGAGATACACCAGGACGAATTCATTGGTGTAGGGGTTGAAGATGAAGTTCATCATGAAAGAGAATGTTGGAGGGGCATTTGCAAGTTCGAAAGACATGACGGTATATTCATAAGAACCAAAGCTTGTTCTGAATTTTGTCTTTGGGATATCTTCTTCACGAATGCGAATCTGATGATAAACCATACAGAGGTCAAGCTTGGAGAACACCTTTGCACCTTGGATTTGCTCGAATAACTCATTGATGTTGGGAAGTGGGTACTTATTCCTGATTGTCTTCTTGTTCAATGGGCGGTAATCGATGCAAAGTCGGTTCGTGCCATCCTTCTTCTGGACAAAAAGAACACCACAACCCCACGAAGATGAACTTGCTCTGATCAGACCCAGACGCTCTTGTTCATCGAGCTATTTCTTCAATTCTTTCAGCTCTTTTGGCCCAAGCTTGTAGGGGTGCTTGCAAACGGGTTCTGTACCGGGCTCAAGATCAATAACAAACTCGACTGGTCGGTGAGGAGGCATACCCGGAAGCTCTTCTGGAAAGACATCTTGATATTCACAAACAACTGGAATCTGAGAAATAGCATCTAACTCGCCCTTCTCATTGAGAGAGAACAACCGAATGGTTTCGTCACGAGCGGCATAGATGATGGTGCGTCAATTTAATCTCCCTGGCAACACAATCAAGAGAAGCCTTGTGCTGAGAAAGCCAATGCATGCCGAGGATGAGATCAATATCAGAGTCGCCGAGAACAATTGGGGAAGCCAGGAATTTATAATTGCCCAACTTGATGGCCACATTAGGAATCACTGAGTTGGAGCTCATTAACCCACCCGGAGAAACAATACACAAAGGTTTATCCAGATATGACCAAGAAAAATCATGCTTTGCAAAGAATGGTCTAGACATGAAACAACGCGATGCACCAAAATCAAATAGAACTTCTGAAGGAGTATCATTAAGTGGGAGATTACCCATGATCACTTCTAAATAATCCTCTGCTTGAGCTGAATTCATCATGTTCACCCTTGCAGACTTGGGATTGTGCTTGACAACTGCATTGCTTGCTGACCTGACCGGAGGAGGAGGCGGAAGGCGCTTCTGGGTGCACTTGTTTGAGTAATGCCCTTTCAAACCACACCTGTGACAAGTGACCTCTGAAAGCGGACGAAAAGGTGGAGGAGGAGGACCACCTGTCCTCGGAGCCTAAGACTTGTTCTGATAGCATGGGTTGGGTGGGTGGGAAGATCCACGACCACCTGAGTTCTTCTGCTGGTAGGGCTGACGAAACGGAGGTGGAGGAAGCCATAACTTCTGTTGCTTAGCTGCCACTTGAGAGGAAGAAGACAAGTGGACTACATCCCTAATTCTCTTCTTTGAAGCCTCACACTTGAGCTGAGCAGCTTCTTGCCTGAGGGTCATGTTGTAGAACTGATCGAACTGAGTAGGATCAGCAAGAACGAGAGCTAACTGCAGATCCTCTCTGAGGCCACTCCTGAAGTGATAGATCATGCTCTTTTCATCAGGAACGTCTTGCCTTGCGAAGCAAGCAAGCTTCTGAAACTGGATGTTATATTGATACACGGACATGCTTCCTTGCTTGAGATTGCGTAATTCCTCACGCTTGCTCTCGACAACACTTGTTGGAATGTGATGAGCTTGAAAGTCCCGGCAAAAGTGAGTCCAGGTAATCTCTCGACCCCCTCTGGAATCTTTGTATTGTTGATACCAATCAACTTCTTGGTCCTTGAGCTGAAAAGAAGAGAACTTGACGTATTCCTTAGGCCTGACATTGCTGCATTCAAAATGCTTGTTGATGTCCACGAGCCAATCATCGGCCTCCATGGCCTCGGCACAAGCGCTGAAAGACTTTGGCTGATTTGCAAGAAACTGGTTGAGGGTAGCAAACTGAGGCTGATTGTTGAATTGCCCTTGGCCTTGATTTCCTTGGTTGCCTTGACCTCGGTTGTGCTCTTTGCAAGAGCTGCAAAAGCATCTGGGTATTGGTGTGGCGGCCGCCATCACAGCTTTCCATGCCTCCGGAGGCGGAGGAGGAGGCGGAGGTGGAGGGTTCGACCGATCTCCATCGTTATGTTGCGAATTCAGACGCGTTTGGGGAGCCACTAGTATGCTTCGGTCCTATACAAACAGTCTTTAACCCCTTTCCGCAATGACATTTGGAACTGTCTCCTAGTGAGTGTGGGCAATAAGGGGTCCTTCCCATACGACCCAGAAACCATCGGGGCCCTCCTGGCACACAAGCTCAGCAAAATGAGGTCGTGTGCAACCGACGAGTGCTCAAATACGCAAATACATATAGTAGAGCTAAAAAAATACAATTATACGGTGAAATTGTTTCTGGTCGCAAGTACATCCCATGCAGTCAGTCCCCGCTAAACGTTTCTGTTCGTATGTACATCCCACATAGTCGCTCTAAGGAAAACGTTTCCGTTCACAGGTACATCACACACATTTTTTCCCGTTAAATCATTTGCGTTATTGAATGCATCACACACGGTCCGTAGAAGAAACTGTGTGGCAAAGGCTGTCCATCAGACATAGTTTTTATGTGGTAAACGTTTGCGCAAGGTGGCCTAACGCAAACAGTTTTCAAGAGAAAGTCGTGTGTGATTGTTCATTGATCCAACATGGTTTATTCCTAGAAACTGTGCGCGTTGCCTGAGGTCATCACCCACGGTATTTTTTCAACAACCGTTTGCAATAGCAAAACCCAATAGCAGGCTAATTATCTAATTATTCATAATCCATTTATTAATCTAATTGGCCTTTCATATTAAGCACACAATATATTTCATTTTCATAATCGAAATACATCAGAGTACAACATCTTATAGCTTCAGTACTCAGCTACCCCATTACACAACTACACCAGGACCAAGTTTCACATGCAACATCTATAACCTTTCAAAACTAGCATCATTGTTGGTACATAGACAGATGTATCTCATCTAGAAAACTGCTGAAGCAGAAGGCGAATATTGAGGCTTCATTGATGTTGAAGGTCTTTGTAACTTTAGGCCAGTGCCTGTGGATGATTGACCGTACATCCTTTGTCCTCTTCAGGAACACTTCAATATTGAACCGTGGGTGTTGTATGAATACCTTCCTCGCCTCCTGACCATACAGGTGGTTTGAGAGGTAATCATCAGTGAACTGCTTTGGAAAGGCCTGAAAACAAGGATGTGCATAAATATCTTCTCTATATTGGAAATGGGGCAAAGGAATAAAAAGGCAAGGTATAATAGTTAGTACCATCCTGTAGTGAACTGATGTCTTCTTCATTGTGCAGACAAAGATCTTGTTGTTTTTTTTCGCTAATTTATTTATCCTAACAATCTTTTTGAGTTTCTTGACTTGACTGATATTCATGGACAACTCATTTCCCCATATGCAAAAAGGGTCGAACAATGGATCAAAACCTCTGACAGTAGGACCTACATGTGCAAGACCAAATTGTTAAAAACCTAAATATTAGAATGGTCCCTGCAATTGCCCAATAATGTGCTATTAGACAACGGACCATGAACGTGCTAACCTCGATTGTAAACCTTAGTGCTTTCCATTGTTTCCCTGCAACACATATAAGGTAGTTAGTCATCAGGTTAAGTAAGAGTTCGCATGCTATCAGTACAATATGTTGATGAAAAATAAGCACATTGCAGATTCATCAGATTAATTCAAGCCACATGGAAAACCCATTTATCTAAACCAAGCATGATTAATAACTAGAAAATATAGCACTTGTATATGTTTCTCATGTATTAAGTGCAGCCAAATTCTATTTATTCCTCACATGCACAACAATACAAAATTCTACCCACGACAATTGGACATTGCAGTGTAGAATTGAACCAAGAAGTTAGCTAAACACCACAACAAATGAACCAAACATTAACTGAGCACCACATTGCACAATATAACATACTCCTAATAGAAGATCAGACAGTTAACCAAACCAAGCATGCTTAGCAACATGGAAATATAGCGATTTTATTTGTTTCTCATGTATTTAGTACATCCAAATTAGATTTATTTCTCACATGGTATACAATAAAAGAATGCACCCACAACAATTGAACATCGCATTGTAGAATTGAACCAAATAGCCAACCACGTCGCGTCATCGACACGTGAGGTGCCGACGGTGGCCTCAACGACGAGGTGCTCCTCCAAGATCTGGGGGTCGACATGAATGGCAGCCATCGCGACCTCATCTGCGCATGTGGCCGCAATTTGCTTCTCCGCTGCCAAATAGTCCTTGGAATCCTGGCTATACTGCATGCACCATGGCTTAGGGAGGCACTTATTTGGTGGAGGGGTCGGTGATTTGGGTGGAAGGTGCCGCGCCAGCGGTCGGGGCATGTGGGATGTGGAAGGAGAAGGAGGATGGGGGTCGGGTGTGGATTACCTGCCTGGATAGGCGATGCCGAGCAGCATGGAGGAGGGTTGCCGGCGAGGAGGTGGCGCTGCAAATAAGGAGTGAAGGTTTCAACTTGGAAAGGAAGGCCTAAACAGGGGAAATGTGGCTTTTGGTAAGGGGGAGGGGGCGAGGAGGTAGATATTTCCGTGGAAGCCGAAAATTTGGAATCGCTTCAGCGAAAAAACTGGCGCGCAAAGTGTCATCAGACACGGTCCCTTATTCAAAATTGTGTATGATATGTGAACATCACAAACGATTCAGATAGATTAACCTTTGTGTGTTGAGTTTGAACGTCAAAATTTTTGGTTGGAATTTCCCTGGTTACAGTGGTCATCCAAGTCATTGCATAATTTGGGTACAAAAAGGAGACTAACTTCTTAATCGAGCAAGTTCAACAATTAAACAGAGCTAGCTGACCTAAACATTACTCTAACAAATTAAGACCGGCGCTCTTAATTAAACAAAACAAAGACTACTACTACGACTGGTGCTCGTCGATCTCCGCCGCCGCCTCCATGTCCAGCTCGCGCCCGATGGTCTCCTGGGGAAGGGGTTCCATGGCATCAATTTCACCATACTCGGCAAGCATCTCGCCATCCGCGTCCGCCATATCTTTGGAATAGGCCACCATGAGCTGGCCATGGGCGGCCGCAATCTGGGCTCTAGCAGGCTCCGTCGTGGCAAGGTATGCCGCGCAGGACTGGACGGCTTCTCGAACTCTCTCGGTGATTGCCAACTCTTCGGCCGTGGGTTGCCGACCGTTGTAGGAGAAGCTTCGTTCGATTTGTGCGGTGACCGCCACGAGCTGGGCGTGGACGGCCTCGACATGGTAGTGGGAGGCCTCCATCAGGGCTAAGGCCGCCGCTGCAGAACGGATAGCTGTTGTGCCGCTCTCGCCAGTTGCTATCCCCGAGGCAGATGCTGGTGCCGCCGCTTGAGAAGCAACAACGACCATTTGGACTGCCTTGGCCACCCGGACGCAGACTGCGGTCGCCCTCATGAAGCTTGTTAGCACGCGCCTGGCGGCTGCGGCCACGCTCTCGCCAGAGCGGGCCGCCGAAGTTGCCCTCACGACGCGGGTCCACGTCCCCATCTTTCACCAGCGATGAATGAACATTAAAATGATATTTGGGGAGTGAGCTAGTGTGCTTGACACGCCGGCTGTGGACTGTAGCCGACACACCTTCTCGCGTAAGCCATAGGCATACTATACACCGACGGTGCTCCAAGATATTTTGTGCTGCATCTCACACGGTTTGTGATAATAAACTGTGTGCGATCTACTTGATTTATCGTCTTGATTTGAACTACGTAATGGGGTCACAACTACAAAGGATGGTGTTTGAATTGCTAGAACTTTTATCTGTAGTGAACATGCAACTATAGGTGTGTCGTCAAAAAAATGGAATTATTCAGGGTTCGTTTGGACGTTTTTATAAATTAACTTGGTTTTGTAGGCATTTCAGGTGCATAATTCTAATTTGAACTACATGCACATGCTCCAGTGCATATAAATGGTTTGAAAAATCAAATATGTGTCCTTGGTTGCATGCTTAGGTCCCATGCAAGAAATGGGAATGAATGTCACGCACCCTGCCACCGTCACTCGGCCGCAAACATTGAGATACCTGGTTTTTAAATTCTAGTAAATCCAAAACTCATTTGAAATTCATGAAACTTGGCATGGTATCATGGAGTGGCATCAACATGCCGTGGTAAAATTTTTGTCCCATTTGGGGCATGTTTGGGTATAAGCTTCTCAAAAACCAGAGCTTCTCACAACAAGCGTGATGGTTTCGGTAGGGAACGTGCCACCTTTGGGGACGAAACAATATCCGTTGCCTCTTATTGCTTTCAAAAAATTTCGAGTGTCAACATAGAACAACGGGAGTTTTGTGTTTAATTTTGGAATTTTTCGGGGTTCGTTTGGACATTTTTAAACATTAACTGGGTTTCCCAGGCATTTTATGTGCATAATTAAAATTTGAACTACATGCACATTCTCTAGTGCATATAAACTGGTTGAAAAATCAAATCTATGTCCTTGGTTGCATGCTTAGTTCCCATGCAAGAAATGGGAATGAATTTCAAACACCCTGCCACCGTCCACTACTAGGGAAAAGCCTAGCAGTAGCGCTGGTTTTTGGCCTATCAGTAGCGCGGGTAAGCGCGCTACTGATAAGGCGCTACAGCTAATGCTTAGCAGTAGCGCCTACTGGCACTCGCTACTTCTATATCTACTTAGTAGTAGCGCTTTCCAAGTCAATCGCTACTGCTAATTATTAGTAGCGCTTTCGAAAACAACCGCTACTACTATTATTCCCTATTCCATTTCTTTTGAATTTTAGGTCGTATTCATATACCTGTATACAATTTTTCATACAGTAGCAATTTAGAGATTGTTTTTACATCATAATGAGTTATTAAATCACTAGGTGAAAGAACCTTGGATTAGTTTCAAGTGCATGGATCCAAAGTAACCAATGGTCACTTTGGATCCATCCATTTGAAACTAATCGGCGGTTCTTTCACCCAATGACATAATAACTTCTCATCATCATCATAATATCATTAACAACTTATCATCATAATATATCATTGTCATATAACTCCTCATAATCATCATTTTCGTCCATGATGGGACATCATATAACAACTTCGTCACTAGTTATAATAACAACTCGTCCTCCTCATCATCATAGTACTCACAGTCACTACTCCTACTCAGCATCACCATCAAGTCTAAGACATTGTAGTCATATATAATCAACACTAACTAATTGTTCTTAATACATAGGACCTACTCCTCTCTCCTAGCTAAAATACCATAAAACAGATAAACCGGTCCTTCACCATAATGAAGAATGGACATAAACCTATCTCCAACTTGTGGCTTGCGCACATTCATTTTGTCTCCAATTATTTGCGTGTGCGCATTCATCACTTTGCTCCATTCTTTGATTTTGAGCATTCCATCGTTTGAAGAAATCGAGTATGCAGTATGGTAAGCCTCCGAAGGAGTTGGTCGTAAGCTAACCATATGCATATCACCTTCGGTAAATAGCATGTCAGGCACAACCTGCTTCGGGAGCCTCTATTCAAAAACAAAATAGTAACATATATAGTTAGCAATGGTTTACTTAAGAATAATGTATGTAATGAAGTTACCATCATTAACAAAATCTTACCAAGTTTTTAGCAATGAAGTTATCATCAAGCAATGTATGGACTAGTGGCACATATCTAGTATAATTTTGGCTGATAGAGTGACTGGTTTTGAAGGCCTCAACATCTTCTATGAATGAGACAAGATAACCTTTCTCCTCACAATTAAGCTTGGAGTCATAGCTGTAGTATGTGTTGTCTACTATCTTTCGAGTATTTCTTGAAGATAAGAAATAAGCTGAAAATTATAAATAAATAAGTTTAGCATGGACGAACACCAAATATTTTTAAATTAACAACATAAATTACTAAACTTAACAAATTAGTTTGACAAACTCACATCTAGGCAAAACTGGAGGCATATCCACATCCACCCAGATGTCGATATTATCATCATCATAATAATCTTTGGGATGAATATCAAATCTTATTCGCATTCCCTCCTCAAATCCATATGCCTTGCAGAGAGCTTCCCATTTAGAGCAACCGAAATGGGAGCGATCGATCGCATTGTAGAACTTAACCAGAAACTCGTAACCATGTTTAGTTCTTAAGTGAGCCCTCCTCGTCTCCACATTCTCAAAGTCATCTAAACCAAAACCAAGCTTCTCCAATACATATGGTCTAGCATGGCACGGGATGTACTAATCAAATTGAAAAAAAATCCATAAATTACACGTTGAACAAAAGAAGCACAAGTGATGATATTAATTATGATGAAATGCTTGTCGTTGTGTACCGTACAAACATTGAAGGTCTCTTCCAGCTTCACGGTAAAAAAACCTATCATTTTGCAGGTGAGGAAACATGTCGCACACACCCCAGTCATCATAGCAGTACCCGCACTCCGGGATCCCATCGTCATCAGACATCTCCTGTGTTCAAAATTCAGAGATTATAACTCGACAGCAAAACCCAAAAAATCCGGCATGACCTTTGCTAAAAAAGGACACATCGAGCGCCTGAAATTTGCCGGAACGGAAATTAATCAACACTCCGGCAAAACATAGGCCACTTATCGATGGTCATTGCATTTCAATGATTCAAAATATGAAAAAAAACATTCGAAAATATCTTATATAAAATCCTAACACTAATTAAACTAGTTTTATTAACTACTTACTAAATAAACTAGTTTTATTAACTACTTACTAAATAAACTAGTTTTATTAAGCACTTACTAAATAAACTAGGTCCATTAAGCACTTAATATAAATAAGATAGTTATATTAATCACTTGCTAAATAAACTAGTTACCTACGATTTGCAAAAACAGAGACAAGGGAGGGAGGGAGGAGAGAGGAGGGGTAGGGGCTGGCCGGAGGAGGAGGAGGAGGGAGGGGCGGTGGGAGGAGGAGGAGGGAGGGGCTGTGGGAGGAGGGCTGCTGGAGGAGGAGGGAGGAGGGGGTGGCCGCAGGCGGAGGGAGGAGGGAGAGGTGGGAGGAGGAGGGAGGAGGGCGCGGTGGGAGGAGGAAGGACAGAAGGAGGGAGTACCTCGGTGGCGGACGGACGGCGGCGGCGGCAACGAACGACAATGGTTATCGGCGCGGGCGAGAGTGACTGAGAGGGAGAGTGAGAGAGAGAGAGATGCTCAACCGCATGGGGATAAGGTAGGGTTAGTAGTAGCGCGGGTATGAAAAGGCGCTGCAGGTAAGGAGAATAGCAGTAGCGCGGTACGGTGTAAGGCGCTACTGCTATAACTAGCTGAACGGCGAGGTCATGGCAATTAGAGCAGTAGCGCGGTTTAGAGATGACGCGCTACTGCTATTTTTCTTTCAGCAGCGCGTTTTTCCGGCATGCGCTGCTGCTAAATAGCAGTAGCGTTGTATTTTGAAGAGCGCTGCTGGTAATATTCTGTGTATAAGGTTTTCCCTAGTAGTGGTCACTCGGCCGCAAACATTGAGATACCTGGTTTTTAAATTCTAGTAAATCCAAAACTCTCTGAAATTCATGAAACTTGGCATGCTATCATGGAGCGGCATCAACATGCCGTGGTAAAATTTTTGTCCCATCTGGGGCAGGTTTGGGTATAAACTTCTCACAAACCAGAGAGTCTCACAACAAGCGTGATGGTTTCGGTAGGGAACGTGCCACCTTTGGGGACGAAACGATATCCGTTGCCTCTTATTGCTTTCAAGATTTTTTGAGTGTCAACATAGAACAACATGAGTGTTGTGTTTAATTTTGGAATTTTTCGGGGTTCATTTGGACATTTTTATACATTAACTAGGTTTCCCAGGCATTTTATGCGCATAATTCAAATTTGAACTACATGCACATTCTCTAGTGCATATAAACTGGTTGCAAAATCAAATATGTGTCCTTGGTTGCATGCTTAGGTCCCATGCAAGAAATGGGAATGAATTTCAAACACGCTGCCACCGTCACTCAGCCGCAAACATTGAGATACATCGTTTTTAAATTCTAGTAAATCCAAAACTCGTCTAAACATGAAACTTGGCATGCTATCATGGAGCGGTGCTACCTCTTGAGCATGTGTTGGTTTTCCCTTGAAGAGGAAAGGGTGATGCAACAAAGTAGCGTAAGTATTACCCTCAGTTTTTGAGAACCAAGGTATCAATCCAGTAGGAGACCACGCGCGAGTCACCTCGTACCTACACAAACATATAAGAACCTCGCAACCAACGCGATAAAGGGGTTGTCAATCCCTTCACGGCACTTGCAAGAGTGAGATCTGATAGAGATAATAATAATAAGATAAATATTTTTGGTATTTTTATAATATAAATTGAAAGTAAAGATTGCAAAATAAAATATATTGGAAACCTGTATGATGGAAGATAGACCCGGGGGCCATAGGTTTCACTAGTGGCTTCTCTCAAGATAGCATAAGTATTACGGTGGGTGAACAAATTATTGTCGAGCAATTGATAGAATTGAGCATAGTTATGAGAATATCTAGGTATGATCATGTATATAGACATCACGTCCGTGACAAGTAGACCGATTCCTGCCTGCATCTACTACTATTACTCCACACATCGACCGCTATCCAGCATGCATCTAGAGTATTAAGTTCATAAGAACGGAGTAACGCTTTAAGCAAGATGACATGCTGTAGAGGGATAAACTCATGCAATATGATATAAACCCCGTCATTTTATCCTCGATGGCAACAATACAATACGTTTCGTTTCCCATACTGTCACTGGGATCGAGCACCACAAGATTGAACCCAAAGCTAAGCACTTCTCCCATTGCAAGAAAGATCAATCTACTAGGCCAAACCAAACTGATAATTCGAAGAGACTTGCAAAGATAACCAATCATACATAAAAGAATTCGGAGAAGATTCAAATATTGTTCATAGATAATCTTTATCATAAACCCACAATTCATCGGATCTCGACAAACACACCACAAAAGAAGATTACATCGAATATATCTCCAAGAGAATCGAGGAGAACTTTGTATTGAGATCCAAAGAGAGATAAGAATCCATCTAGCTAATAACTATGGACCCAAAGATCTGAGGTGAACTATTCACACATCATCGGTGGGGCCATGGAGTTGATGTAGAGGCCCTCCGTGATCAATGCCCCCTCCGGCAGAGCTCCGGAAAAGGCCCCAAGATGGGATCTCTTGGGTACAGAAGGTTGAGGCGGTGGAAATAGGGTTTTGTGGTGCTCGTGGATGTTTTCAGGGTATGTGAATATATATAGCAGGAAGAAGTAGGTCGGTTGAGCCACGAGGGGCCCACGAGGGGGAGGGCGCACCCAGGGGGTAGGCATGCCCCCTACCTCGTGGCCACCTCGTTGGTTGCTTGACGCCCACTCCAAGTCCTCTGGATCACGTTTGTTCCAAAAATCATGCTCCCGAAGGTTTCATTCCATTTGGACTCTGTTTGATATTATTTTTCTACGAAACACTGAAATAGGCAAAAAAACAGCAATTTGGGCTTGGCCTCCAGTTAATAGGTTTGTCCCAAAAATAATATAAAAGTGTAAAATAAAGCCCATTAACATCCAAAACAGATAATATTATAGCATGGGACAATCAAAAATTATAGATACATTGGAGACGTATCAAGCGGCATTAACATGCCATGGTAAAAATTTTGTCACATTTGGGGCAGGTTTGGGTATAAGCTTCTCACAAACCTTAGCTTCTCATAACAAGCGTGATGGTTTCGATAGGAACATGCCGCCTTTTGGGACGAAACGATATCCGTTGCCTCTTATTGCTTTCAAAAAATTTCGAGTGTCAACATAGAACAACAGGAGTGTTGTGTTCAATTTTGGAATTTTTGGGGTTTGTTTGGACATTTTTATACATTAACTGGGTTTTCCAAGCATTTTATGTGCATAATTCAAATTTGAACTACATGCACATTCTCCAGTGCATATAAACTAGTTGAAAAATCAAATATGTGTCCTTGGTTGCATGCTTAGGTCCCATGCAAGAAATGGGAATGAATTTCAAACACCCTGCCAACGTCACTCGGCCACAAACATTGAGGTACATTGTTTTTAAATTCTAGTAAATCCAAAACTCGTCTGAAATTCATGAAACTTGGCATGCAATGGTAATTTTTTTGTCCCATTTGGGGTAGGTTTGGATATAAGGTTCTGAGAAACCTTAGCTTCTCACAACAAACGTGATGGTTTTGGTAGGGAACGTGTCCCCTTTGGGGATGAAACGATATCCGTTGCCTCTTATTGCTTTCAAAAAATTTCTAGTGTCAACATAGAACAACATGAGTGTTGTGTTTACTTCTGGAATTTTTCGGGGTTCGTTTGGACACTTTTATACATTAACTGGGGTTTCGAGGCATTTCATGTGCATAATTCAAATTTTAACTACATCACAAGCTCCAGTGCATAAAAATTGGTTGAAAAATCAAATCTGTGTCCTTCAGGGCATGCTTAGGTCCCATGCAAGAAATGGGAATGAATTTCAAACACCAGGGCAGTGTTGATTGCCGGCAAAATATTGAGATACCTGGTTTTTAAATTCTAATAAATCCAAAACTCGTCTGAAATTCATGAAACTTGGCATGCTAGCATGGAGCGGCATCAACATGCCATGGTAAAAGTTTTGTCCCATTTGGGGTAGGTTTGGGTATAAGCTTCCCACAACAAGCATGATGGTTTCGGTAGGGAACGTGCCACCTTTGGGGACGAAACAATATCCATTGCCTCTTATTGCTTTCAAAAATTTTCTAGTGTCAACATAGAACAACAGGAGTGTTGTGTTTACTTCTGGAATTTTTCGGGGTCCGTTTGGACATTTTTATACATTAACTGGGTTTTCTAGGCATTTCATGTGCATAATTCAAATTTTAACTACATGCACAAGCTCCAATGCATATAATTTGGTTGAAAAATCAAATATGTGTCCTTCGGGGCATGCTTAGGTCCCATGCAAGAAATGGGAATGAATTTCAAACACCAGTGCACTGTTGATTGCCAGCAAAACGTTGAGATACTTTGTTTTAAATTCTAGTAAATCCAAAACTCGTATGAAATTCATGAAACTTGGCATGCTATAATGGAATGGCACCCGACATGCTGTGGTATTTTTCGTGTCCATTTTGAGAGAAGGCGCACTCGAATAATAGCCAACAAAGGCATTTTGAAACAAATAGCTACCACTATAACATCTCAAACGTTTTTTATAATTTAAATTGTGTGTGTTCTGTTAACCATTCACGTGACGCCACGCCTCACTCTTTTAATGGCTAGGAGGTGCCGTGCAGGCAGGTGCTTGAGTGCTTGACTAAACGGAAGGCATGCCAACAGCTTCCCCAAGAAGCCAAGAGAAAATGTGCCGAGCAGGATTTCTGCAGGTCTTGATCGCAAACGTTTTAGATAGAACACACGTATGCAAAGTGAGAGCTATGGTCTTCCCCCTTAAGTCGAGGTAAAATCCGTAGCGTAGGATTTTTGCATCCCTTCAACACAAACGGTTGTTTTGGATGACCCATGTGCAACCATGTACAAACAATTTGGTAAGATTTGCATCTGACATATTTGGTATGTTGCTATTTGTCAAACTAGAAAGATTTACATTTGTTGATCTAGTAACGTTGCCATTTGTCAATCCTTGTAACACTGCGATTTTTCAAAATATGCAGCTACAAACCACTAGCACTATCTAATTTTTGCAACTAAAATTCAGTAATTAAGCATAGATTTCATTCATAGATTAAGTAGTCATTCTTAATTTATACAAATAGTTCAACTCGACAGCTGAACCAACCAAACTTTTCCCCTATTGTTGCCAACCACGTACTGAAATAGCTAGTTCAACTATATACACTAGCTCATTTTAAGTACGTTGTACAGTTCGACCACACATCTGTAGTCAGATGAACTGAACAAATTAGCCCCTAAATACTACTACTACCACAGAGGGGCTTTGTGCTACTTCCGGTAGCCTCTCCTCTGCCGAGCGTGCTCAGTAAGAGGCAGAGTGTTGGGGATATAACTACCAGGTATGACCCGCCTAGGATGGGCTGGGTCAATCACCATGGCGGGTTACTTAAAAGAAGCCCAACGAGTATACAAGGCAACGATTCATGATAAAGCTTGTAATAGGCCCAAGCCCAGAGGCGGCTTAAGGCCCGTAATTGTAAACCGCCATGTATGAATAAGACTTGTAAAGTAAGGCATGTAAAAGAAGTCGCCGAGCCGGACATGTTGTATGAGCCGGTCAGGACTCTGTAGGCCGCCAGGCGTCAACCCGTGTATATAAGGTGACGACCCGGCGGCGGCTTAGGGCAAGAGACAACAGATCGAGAGCCAAGCTAGCGTATTTCGCTCCTTGGTCATCGAAACCTAGCAAAACCACAACAAATGGACTAGGCTTTACCTTCACCGTAAGGGGCCAAACCAGTATAAACCTCTCGTGTCCTTTGTCCCGATTAACCCCTTTAAGCTTCCTAGTTGCGATGTCTCCATGACTAAGTCCTTTCACTAGGACATCTGCCGTGACAATTCCACGACAGTTGGCGCCCACCATGGGGCCAGCGCACGGTGGATTTGAGTTCTTGAAGGGCAGCTTCAAAGGGCTCAAGGGATACGCTGTGGGCCGGATGACCAAGAGTCATCGTGGCAAACTCCACATCGACGACACGGGCTGGGGCCCCAACGCCGGCTTAATTGAGTACGGGTATCGGGTCCCCTTCGGCAGAATCCACGTCTTCATCGGCCGGATCGGCGAGCCGGGCCCTGAGCGGGACATCTGCACCGACCTCATCGAGATGGCTCAGCATGCAAGACCCACCCAGACTCAGCCTGCCGTGAGGCGTGCCTTCATGTGTTGCATCCATGGAGGGGAGTTTTCTGAAGGATCTGTGGATGGCAGTGAGACGACTGTCCACTCTGACGGCGAGTCGTCCATAGGTGAGATAGATTCATTATATGACGGGCTTGGGGACTGTTCCAATGGCAGCAGTATTCCGGACCCCTTTGAGCTGCCGAACAGAGCCGGGATCTTCATGGCTGGTACGCAGCCCGTTCAAAACTCTACGGCTGCAGCAGCGATAACCTCCGGGTTAGGAGCAGCCGGGTCAAGAGACCCCGCGCGCTCGCCGGCTCAGGTACTGATGGATCTTATGGATAGGATGACGACCTTACTGACCGCCGTGGTTGAACCGGCGGACAAAGCTCAACATGATGCGGAGGTGGCATGGTTACGTGGGGAGGTAGCTCAAGCCAAGGAAAACTTGGCGGCGGAGGACGTCCGGATGGCTTTGGAACGTGCGGCTTTGGACGCCCGGGCTCAACAGCTTCAATCAGAGGCTTTTCAGCTTTCGATGAATCTAAACGCGTCAAACGAGGTCATGAGGAGAAGGCACCAGAAGACTCAATCACGTCTGCCCCTGGCTTATGATCCTAGGAATCTCTTCCACACACCCGTGGCTGGTCCCAGTAACCCACTGGAGGCCAACCGGATTACAACACCCGGGGCTGGGGCGCCAGGTCAGCCGCGAGCTATGGAACCCCCTCGGGTGAATACGGCTCCGCCTCGTCATACACCAACACCGCCGGGTCATTTTTCTAACCCTTTGGAGAATATGATTGCTGCATCGGCACGTCTAGCGGCTCTCCCAATGGAAGGTGATTCCCCGACGGCGATCGAAACGCGAAGGGTCAGAGATCTTCTTCAGACAGCTCTGGCACAGCAGGAGTCATACTCTTATAGTCGAGACAGGATCCATTCAACCCCTCTCCCAAGCCGGAGCCCAAGCTATAGCAGGCATATGGATTGAACGGCCATGTCAAGTAATGCTCAGCGCCGTAACCAGCCATGTAGGTACGACCCGGCGCATGATTGAGCTCTTAACTTGGTGGACCAGGAGAGGATCCGCCAAGAGGCTGAGCAGGCGGTTCAACAGGCAGCAGAGCAGGCGGCTCACCAGGCTTTTCCAGTTTATCCAGCGGCCTCTGTTGAAGCAGGTGTGGCCACAAGGACAAGAGGTGTCCCTTGTCTAGTGCCGACTCTGCGTAATGAGCATTTGCCAAAGGACTTTAAGGGGCCTCACAAGGTGCCTAATTACACAGCCGACTTACAACCTGGGGCATGGATTGAAAGTTACGAGATGGCCATGAAATTGTTGGAGGTCAGTGACGCAACAATGGCCAAGTACTTCACCATGATGCTAGATGGAACATCTCGCACTTGGTTAAAGGGGTTGCCACCCAATTCCATCGGCTCATGGGCAGAGTTAAAAGCCCGGTTCATTCAGAACTTCAAAGATACATACAAGCAGCCCATGTCGATTATGGATTTGACTAATTGCAAACAAGAGGAAGGTGAATCCACGACCCATTGGGTGCGCCGGGTGAAGGAAATAATACATTCATCTGATAAGATGGATGCCGGCTCTGCGGTCTTAATGTTGGAGAAAATTGCCATTTGAACCTCTGAAACAGAAGCTGGGGCGGCTCAAGCGTGACTGTAATGACATGGGCCAGCTGATGGCAGCTCTGGTCAAGTACGCCGACTCGGATAGCACCAAGGATCCCGCGTCTGATGAAGAGAAGATAGGGAAGGGAAAGAAGAATGGCAACGGCAAGGGTCACCAGCATAACCCGGCAAATCAAGGAGGTAACAATAAACGTAAGGCTGATGGTAGTCTGGAGTTTGTGGCTAACACCAACACACAGGGAAACAATCAACGGCGCAAGGGGAGGCCACCTCCTCAGTCAGGCGGGTCAGGTCCCACCCTCAAACAGTTGCTAAATGAACCCTGTCCGAGACACGGCACCCGGAGAAGCCGGCCACCCATCTATGGAAAGACTGTACGATCATGAAGGCCTTCAAGAATTCTAACATGTTCGACGGTAATCATGGACCTAGCAGTGGCTCAGGCGGTGGCAGTTTCCATGGCCCAGGCGGCGGCTCAAGTGGTGGTGGTTTTCATGGCCCGGGCGGCGGCTCAAGTGGTGGAGGTTTTCATGGCCAAGGCCCTCAGGGAAATCAAGGCGCCTATAATCAGCAATCTGGCCAAGTAGTCAACAGCAGTAGCAATCCGGGTATCAGAGTAACCCAAAGCAGCTAAACAGTGGGCAGTACCACGTGTTCACCACCAGTTTATGAAAAAGGGACCAGAAACTTCATAAGAGAGCTGTGAATGCAGTTGAACCGGTGGTTCCACGTTATTTGAGATGGTCTGAGCAGCCTATTGTGTGGAGTAGGGAAGATCACCCTCCCCGGGTCGATAATCCGGGTCACCTGGCTTTGGTGGTTGCCCCTCAGGTTGGTGGATACAAATTCACTAAAGTACTCTCATATGTCTCCAACGTATCTACTTTTCCAAACACTTTTGCCCTTGTTTTGGACTCTAACTTGCATGATTTGAATGGAACTAACCCGGACTGACGCTATTTTCAGTAGAATTACCATGGTGTTATTTATGTGCAGGAGAAAACGTTCTTGGAATGACCTGAAACTTCCCGGAGTGACTTTTCAGAAATAAGAAAAATACCTGCAAAAGATGAAGGCCAGGGGCCCACCACCTTACCACGAGGGTGGGGGGCGCGCCCCCTACCTCGTGGGCCCCCCTGTTGCATCTCCGACTCCAACTCCAATTCCATATATTGAGTTTCGGCGAGAAAAAAACCAGAGAGAAGAAATCATCGCGTTTTACGATATGGAGCTGCCGCCAAGCCCTAAAACCTCTCGGGAGGGCTGATCTGGAGTCCGTTCGGTGCTCCGGAGAGGGGAATCCGTCGCCATTGTCATCATCAACCATCCTCCATCACGAATTTCATGATGCTCATCACCATGCGTGAGTAATTCCATCGTAGGCTTGCTGGACGGTGATGGGTTGGATGGGACCTATCATGTAATCGAGTTAGTTTTGTTAGGGTTTGATCCCTAGTGTCCACTATGTTCTGAGATTGATGTTGCTATGACTTTGCTATGCTTAATGCTTGTCACTAGGGCCCGAGTGCCATGATTTCAGATCTGAACCTATTATGTTTTCATCAATATATGAGTGTTCTTGATCCTATCTTGCAAGTCTATAGTCACCTATTATGTGTTATGATCCGTTAACCCCGAAGTGACAATAATCAGGATACTTACCGGTGATGACCGTAGTTTGAGGAATTCATGTATTCACTATGTGTTAATGCTTTGTTCCAGTTCTCTATTAAAAGGAGGCCTTAATATCCCTTAGTTTCCGTACGCACGCCGCTGCCACGGGAGGGTAGGACAAAAGATGTCATGCAAGTTCTTTTCCATAAGCACGTATGACTATGTTCGGAATACATGCCTACATTATTTCAATGAACTGGAGCTAGTTCTCTGTCACCCTAGGTTATGACTGTTACATGATGAATCGCATCCGGCATAATTCTCTATCACCGATCCATTGCCTATGAGCTTTCCATATATTGTTCTTTGCTTATTTACTTTCCCGTTGCTATTGCTATCATCACTACAAAATACCAAAAACATTACTTTTACTACTATTACCTTTTGCTACCGTTATCACTACTATCATATTAATTTGCTACTAAACACTTTGCTGCAGATATTAAGTTTCCAGGTATGGTTGAATTGACAACTCAGCTGCTAATACTTGAGAGTATTCTTTGGCTCCCCTTGTGTCGAATCAATAAATTTGGGTTGAACACTTTACCCTCGAAAACTATTGCAATCCCCTATACTTGTGGGCTATCAGGACTATTTTTTGGTGCTGTTGCCGGGGAGCATAGCTCTATTCTTTGAGTCACTTGGGATATATATCCGCTTATCATTATGAAGAACTTAAGAGATCCCAAAACCAAGATCTATCCCTCAACTACGAGGGGAGGTAAGGAACCGCCATCTAGCTCTGCACTTGATTCACCTTCTGTTATGAGTAAGTTTGCGACACCTACACCTGCTTCTGCTATTCGTTCTGATATGTCACATGTTATTAATGATGCCACTTCTGCTATGCATGATACTTATGATGAAACTACCTCTATGCCTGATACTACTATGCCACTTAGTGATTTTCTTGATGAACAAATTGCTAGGGCTAGAGAAATTGAAAATATTGAATCTGATGATACTGATGAAAGTGATGATGAAGAATCACTTGTTATTCCTAAGGGTTATGTTTTTGATCAAGAAGCTTCTTTCGCTATCTTAGCTTGCGAAAATAGAAATGAACTCAAAAGGTTATTATCTAAATGGAGTAAGCAATCTCTAAGTGCTAGAATGAAACCTGTCCCTGCTTTTGCTACTTCACCTATCTGTGTTACTGATAAGGATTATAAATTCTCTGTTGATCCTGATATAATTACTTTAGTTGAATCTGATCCTTTTCATGGCTATGAATCTGAAACTGTTGTGGCACATCTTACTAAATTAAATGATATAGCCACCATTCTCATTAAAGGGTGATGCTAAGATATGGTTTAATTCTCTTGATCCTGGTTGTGTGCGTAGTCCCCAGGATATGATTTATTACTTCTCTGCTAAATATTTCCCTGCTCATAAGAAACAAGCTGCTTTAAGGGATATATATAATTTTGTGCAAATTGAAGAAGAGAGTCTCCCACAAGCTTGGGGGAGGCTTCTCCAATTACTTAATGCTTTGCCTGATCATCCTCTTACTAAACTAAAGATGAGAGAACTCGTTACTTTTACATCCTTAAAATATTTCCGTTCTCATTAAAGGGTGATGCTAAGATATGGTTTAATTCTCTTGATCCTGGTTGTGTGCGTAGTCCCCAGGATATGATTTATTACTTCTCTGCTAAATATTTCCCTGCTCATAAGAAACAAGCTGCTTTAAGGGATATATATAATTTTGTGCAAATTGAAGAAGAGAGTCTCCCACAAGCTTGGGGGAGGCTTCTCCAATTACTTAATGCTTTGCCTGATCATCCTCTTAAGAAAAATGAAATACTTGATATCTTTTATAATGGACTAACTGATGCCTCCAGAGATTACCTGGATAGTTGTGCTGGTTCTGTTTTTAGGGAAAGAACATCGGATGAAGCTAAAATTTTATTGAACAATATGTTGACAAATGAAAATAATTGGACACCTCTAGATCCAATTCCTGAGCCTATTCCTAAACCAACTCCGAAGAAGAGGGGTATTCTATTTCTCAGTCCTGAAGATATGCAAGAGACAAAGAAATCTATGAAAGAAAAAGGTATTAAAGCTGAAGATGTTAAGAATTTACCTCCTATTAAAGAAATACATGGTCTTAATTTACCGCCAGTTGAAGAAACATATAATCCAAATCCTTCTCCTATTGAAGAAACTCATGGTCTTGATAACCCGACACAGGTAGTAAAGGTAAATTCTCTCTATAGATATGATAAAGCTGAAATCCCATTTACTAAGTTTGCTAGCCCATGCTTAGATGAGTTTGATAAATTTATGGCTAAGCAAGAAGAATTTAATTCTTATTTTGGTAGAAAGTTGAAATACAATTCAAATATGCTTGAACACTTGGGTGATTATATGGCTAATGTTAAAGGTGAACTTAAACTTATTAGTAAACATGCTTCTATGGTTACCACTCAAGTTGAACAAGTAGTTAAAGCTCAAAATGATTTGCTCAATGAATTGAATAATAAGAATAATGATAATGCTGTTAGAGTGGCTACTAGAACTGGTAGAATGACTCAGGAACCTTTGTATCCTGAAGGCCATCCTAAGATAATTGAGCAAGATTCTCAGAGAAATAATATAGATGTACCTAGTTCTTCTAAAAAGAAGAAAAATAAAAATGATAGGACTTTGCATGCTTCTAGTGATCCTATTGTTGAAACACCTGAGAATCCAAATGATATTTCTATTTCTGATGCTGAAACACAATCTAGTAATGAACCTAAAACTAGTGATAATGTTAATAATAATGTTCAAGATGATGCTCAACCTAGTAATGATAATGATATAGAAATTGAACCTGTTGTCGATCTTGATAACCCACAATCAAAGAATCAATGTTATGATAAGAAAGACTTTGTTGCTAGGAAACATGGTAAAGAAAGAGAGCCTTGGGTTCAGAAACCCATGCCTTTTCCTCCCAAACCATCCAAGAAAATGGATGATGAGGATTTTGAGCATTTTGCTAAAATGATTAGACCTATCTTTTTGCGTATGCGATTAACTGATATGCTCAAAACCAATCCTTATGCTAAGTACATGAAAGATATTATTACAAATAAAAGAAAGATACCGGAAGCTGAAATTTCCACCATGCTTGCTAATTGTACTTTTAAGGGTGGAATACCAAAGAAACTTGGAGATCCCGGTGTACCAACTATACCATGCTCCATTAAAAGAAACTATGTTAAAACTGCTTTATGTGATCTTGGACCCGATGTTAGTGTTATGCCTCTCTCTTTATATCGTAGACTTGATTTGAATAAGTTGACACCTACTGAAATATCTTTGCAAATGGCTGATAAATCAACTGCTATACCTGTCGGTATTTGTGAGGATGTGCCTGTTGTAGTTGGAAACGTTACTATTTTAACGGACTTTGTTATTCTTGATATTCCCGAGGACGATAGTATGTCTATTATTCTTGGAAGACCCTTTTTGAATACTGCAGGGGCTGTTATTGATTGCACTAAAGGCAATGTCACTTTTCATGTTAATGGTAATCAGCAAACGGTACACTTTCCGAGGAAACAACCTCAAGTTCATAGTATCAACTCTATTGGAAAAATTCCATCGATTATATTTGGAGGTTTTGAATTTCCTCTTCCTACTATCAAGAAGAAATATGATATTCTTATTATTGGGGATGTGCATATCCCTGTTGAGGTAACATAGTGTTATTCGAAATTTCTCCAGTTCCATGTTATTCAGAATGAGTTCGTTAACAAGACTTGATCAACTTTGTTAGTGGATTCCTTTTGATGATCATGAGATGGATGAAACTAGAAGGCACAACCCTGTGTACCCCACTTTTACTTTCTGTTATTTATATTAAATAAAATAAAATAAATATTTTTCTGTCTGTTTTCTGATTATCCGTGCAATATAAAAATACCTCAAAAATAAAAGTTCTCCAAATGCCCTGAAATTTAAATATGATTTTTTCGAGAATATTTGAGAATATTTGGCACTGAGAACATAGCAGGGGGATCAACCACCAGCCCACGAGGGTGGAGGGCGCACCCTACCCCCTGGGCGCGCCCCCTGCCTCGTGGGCCCATGGTGGCCCTCCTCCACTTATTCTTTCAGCCACACACTTCATCTTCCTCCCACAAACACGAATATCCAGCTCAAACCCGAGTCCAAGCTCGTTTTGCTCCCATTTTCGATCTCCTTGCTCAAATCACCTCTCACAAAACTGCTTGGGGAGATTGTTCCTTGGTATGTGACTCCTCCATTGGTCCAATTAGTTTTGTTTTAGTGCTTTATTCATTGCAATTTTTTCTGCTTAGGTGACCCTGTTCTTGAGCTTGCATGTCGAATTTATATGGTCAAAAGTAGTTTTGATGCATGATATAGGCCCTAGGCACTTGTAGGAGTAGTTGCTATCAATATTATTGAGTTTGGTTTACTTTTATTTTGAAGTTACTAAAAAATTTCAGAATTTTTCAGAGGAAGAAATATTCTTAGGAAAATGTTCCAAGGTGGTTCTTCAAGGAAGCAAGGACCCAGGCTTGCAATGCGTGATGCTGATGATGAGCCACCAAGAAACGCTCCAGTGCATCCTTATGAATGGCCTTCTGAGAACTTTATGGATCAAGCGGAAATTAAAGAAGAATTTAACGCATATTTGTGTAATGCTGATCTTGTGAGCTTCGAGGAAGAGAAGTGCAGCCAATATCACAACCTCACCAGTACCTTTGTGAGGAGGTTTGAATTTTCAACTTCATGTAATTCTCCAACTGTCCTGTTTGATCTTTATGATAAATCTTACACTATGGACTTAGAGGATTTTACCACTGCATGCAAACTTCCACAATGGGGTAGTATAAGGGATCCTCGCAAATCTGAATTTAGAGATTTTCTTACTAGCATAACTGTGGGAGAATCTAGAGATATTACACAAGCTACCATAGGGAGCATTCACTTTCCTGCTATACATTATTTTGCTCTCTTCGTAGGTAGATGCATCAATGGTAAAGATGAGGCATGTCACATGTGTGTCCCCGATCTCAGTATTCTTAGGAGTGTTGTGTTAGGAGACCAATCTTATAATTTGGGAGCCATCATTGCACGTAGGTTGCACCTTAATAGATTTAATGGAGATTTCTTTGGAGGAATTTATGCAAACCGTATAGCTATTTTTCTTGATATAGACATACGCGAAGATGATATAGAATTACCACGTGCTTACCTAGACTTTAATGCTATGGTTCACCACCAGTTTGTTGAGAGGAATGAATCACCTCTCCAGTATCGACTAATCTTTGACAGACACCGTGTTGTCAGTATTACTCTCCCTGCTCCTGCTTTCTTTGATTATCAGGCAAGAGGAAGATATAGTATTACCAGAGAGGAGGCATATGAGCACGAGAGGAGAGAGGAGGCCGCTCATCGCCACGCTGCAGCTCAGCAGTCGATAGCCGCTGCATCGTAGTACGACTACTATTATGGATATCCGCCAGGCCAGCCGTGGCCATAGGCCAACTTAGGCCAAAAGCCTAAGCTTGGGGGAGTACGTATTTCCCACTGACATTACATTCATGTTCACACACTCATTGCTAGATGTCGGTGCTCATACTTTCTCATTGTATCATCCATGCTAGTTTAATTTCCTTTTTTATGCTTTCTTCTTGTGTGTTTAATAAACCTTAAGAAAAACCAAAAAAAATAGTTGTAGCTTTTAATCAGTTTAATTTCCATGCTTGTAGTAGTAATTAAAAAGAAAACCCAAAAATATTTCATGTTCTTCTTTTGCTTGTTGGGAGCTTTCCCGTGTAAATAGTTTTATTTCTTTTCTTTTCTTTGGGGGTCGATAGGAGAAGACCATGATTAAATTGTCGAAGTGGCTCTTATATGCATTATTGTTTATCTGACAAAAGAGCCCGTATTGCCTTGTCTTCTCCTGTTTATTGAATGCTTGCAGATTCCAGCTTAGTCCAATGCACGTGCACTATTATTATTATTCACACTATTCGATCGTGCAAGTGAAAGGAAATTATGATGATATATGATGGACTGGCTGAGATGAGAAAAGCTGGTATGAACTCGACCTCTTTTGTTTTTGTAAATATGATTAGTTCATCGTTCCTGATTCAGCCTATTATGAATAAACATGTTTGCAATGACAACTAGAGATCATAGTTTCTTATGCCATGCTTGATTAGCTATGAGTTATAATGGTTTACCTTGCGTGCCAACATGCTATTAAAATGGTTGTGATGTGGTATGATAGGGTGGTATCCTCCTCTGAATGATTTAAGTGACTTGACTTGGCACATGTTCACGCATGTAGTTGAAACAAAATCAACATAGCCTTCACACTATTTATGTTCATGGTGGATTATATCCTACTCATGCTTGCATTCGGTGTTGATTAATTTTAATGCATGTTCATGACTGTTGTCGCTCTCTAGCTGGTCGCTTCCCAGTCTTTTGCTATCCTTCACCTGTACTAAGCGGGAATACTGCTTGTGCATCCAAACTCCATAAACCCCAAAGTTATTCCACATGAGTCCACTATACCTACCTATATACGATATCTACCTGCCGTTCCAAGTAAAATTGTATGTGCCAAACTCTAAACCTTCAAATAAATATCCTGTTTTGTATGCTTGAATATCTCTTGTATCAACTAGGGCTGTCTATATCTTCCATGTTAGGCGGGTTATTATCAAGAGGAGTGGACTCCGCTCCTCACTCACGAGATAAATGGCTAGTCAACGGGATGCCCAGTCCCATGGTTTATGCAAACTAAATCAAAATAATTGCAAACAAAACTCCCCCTGGGACTCTTGTTAGTTGGAGGCACTCGTTGTTTCAAGCAAGCCATGGATTGATGCTTGTTGGTGGAAGGGGGAGTATAAACTTTACCATTCTGTTTGGGAACCGCCTATAATGTGTGTAGCATGGAAGATATCGCCATCTCTTGGTTGTTATGTTGACAATGAAAGTATACCGCTCAAAATATTATTCACCTCTGTTTCAAAACCAAGCTCTGGCACCTCTACAAATCCCTGCTTCCCTCTACGAAGGGCTTATCTATTTACTTTTATGCTGAGTCGTCATCCTCTTATTAAAAAGCACCAGTTGGAGAGCACTACTGTCATTTGCATTCATTACTGTTAATTTACACTGAGTATGACTTGATTGGATCTCTTTTACCATGAATTACAATGTCTAGTTAGTCCTTGGTCTTTAAAGGTGCTCTGCATTTATGTTTTGTGGTCTCAGAAAGGGCTAGCGAGATACCACCTTGTTATGTCATATTATGATTGTTTTGAGAAAGTGTTGTCATCCGAGATTTATTATTATGGCTCGCTAGTTGATTATGCTACCGATATGAGTAAACTTGAGACCTATGCATTATTGTGAATGTGGTTAGTTATAATCTTTGCTGAAAACTTGAATGCTGGCTTTACATATTTACAACAACAAGAGCAAACAGAGTTTGTAAAAGTTTTTCTTTATCACTTTCAGTTTGTCAACTGAATTGCTTGAGGACAAGCAAAGGTTTAAGCTTGGGGGAGTTGATACGTCTCCAACGTATCTACTTTTCCAAACACTTTTGCCCTTGTTTTGGACTCTTACTTGCATGATTTGAATGGAACTAACCCTGACTGACGCTGTTTTTAGCAGAATTACCATGGTGTTATTTATGTGCAGGAGCAAACGTTCTCGGAATGACCTGAAACTTCCCGGAGCGACTTTTCAGAAAATAAGAAAAATACCTGCAAAAGATGAAGGCCAGGGGGCCCACCACCTTGCCACGAGGGTGGGGGGCGCGTCTGCCCCCTACCTCATGGGCCCCCTGTTACGTCTCCGACTCCAACTCCAACTCCATATATTAAGTTTCGGCGAGAAAAAACTAGACAGAAGAAATCATCGCGTTTTACAATACGAAGCCGCCGCCAAGCCCTAAAACCTCTCGGGAGGGCCGATCTGGAGTCTGTTCGGGGATCCGGAGAGGGGAATCCATCGCCATCGTCGTCATCAACCATCCTCCATCACCAATTTCATGATGCTCACCGCCGTGCGTGAGTAATTCCATCGTAGGCTTGCTGGACGGTGATGGGTTGGATGGGATCTATAATTTAATCGAGTTAGTTTTGTTAGGGTTTGATCCCTAGTGTCCACTATGTTCTGAGATTGATGTTGCTATGACTTTGCTATGCTTAATGCTTGTCACTAGGGCCCGAGTGCCATGATTTCAGATCTGAACCTATTATGTTTTCATCAATATATGAGTGTTCTTGATCCTATCTTGCAAGTCTATAGTCACCTATTATGTGTTATGATCCGTTAACCCCGAAGTGACAATAATCGGGATACTTACCGGTGATCACCGTAGTTTGAGGAGTTCATGTATTCACTATGTGTTAATGCTTTGTTTCGGTTCTCTATTAAAAGGAGGCCTTAATATCCCTTAGTTTCCATAAGGACCCTGCTGCCACAGGAGGGTAGGACAAAAGATGTCATGCAAATTCTTTTCCATAAGCACGTATGACTATGTTCGGAATACATGCCTACGTTATATCAATGAACTGGAGCTAGTTCTGTGTCACCCTAGGTTATGAGTGTTACATGATGAACCGCATCCGGCATAATTCTCTATCACCGATCCATTGCCTACGAGTTTTCCATATATTGTTCTTTCTTATTTACTTTCCCGTTGCTATTGCTATCATCACTACAAAATACCAAAAACATTACTTTTACTACTGTTACCTTTTGCTACCGTTATCACTACTATCATATTAATTTGCTACTAAACACTTTGCTGCAGATATTAAGTTTCCAGGTGTGGTTGAATTGATAACTCAACTGCTAATACTTGAGAGTATTCTTTGGCTCCCCTTGTGTCGAATCAATAAATTTGGGTTGAACACTTTACCCTCGAAAAATGTTGCGATCCCCTATACTTGTGGGTTATCATACTCATGGATGGAGGCAGTAGTATCAACATTCTCTATTATGAGACGTTCCGTCGCATGGGGTTGACTGACAAAAGTCTTAAGACATCCAACACCGTTTTCCATAGAGTAGTTTCTGGTAAGTTGGCATATCCAGTTGGTAAGACTGAGCTGGAAGTATCCTTTGGAGATGAGCATGATTCTAGGGCGGAGAAGTTAACTTTTGAAGTGGTCAAAATCAAAAGCCCGTATCAGACCCTGTTTGGACGGCCGGCTTATGCAAATTTCATGGTACGATCGTGTTATGTTTATCTGCAGCTCAAGATGCCGGGTTATAAGGGCACTATCACAGTGCATGGAAGTTAGAAGATAGCTTTGGAATGCGAAGAAGGTGACGCTGCTTACGCCGAATCTGTTTGTGCGACGGAGGAATTCAAGTTTTACAAGGATAATGTCGACCCGGCGGACATGACGTCTTTGAAAAAGCCAACCACGAAACATGAGCCAGTGCTGAAGTTTAAGTCTCCCGATGATACCAAGATGATTGATTTTGTGCCTGGTGACTCATCCAAACAATTCATTATCACTGCTAACTTGGATCCCAAATAGGAAAGCGCACCCATCGAGTTCATCCATGAGAACCAGGACATCTTTGCATGGAAGCCTTCTGACATGACGGGTGTACTGAGAGAACTCACTAAGCACACTCTCAATATTGACCCCAAGTTTAAGCCGGTCAGGCAGTTTCTTCGGCGGTTCAACGAGGAAAGGCATAAGGATATTGGAGAAGAGGTGGCCCGGCTCTTGGCGTCCGGGTTTATTATTGAAGTATTTCACCCAGAGTGGTTGGCTAACCCGGTGCTTGTGCTAAAAAAGAACGACACTTGGCGTATGTGTGTGGATTACACAGATTTAAACAAAGCTTGTTCGGCCGATCCTTTTGCTCTCCCTCGTATTGATCAAATCATTGATGCTACGGCGGGTTGTGAGCGTTTGAGCTTTTTGGATGCTTATTCTGGCTATCATCAGATCAAAATGGCAGTTAAGGACCAGGAGAAGACGGCTTTCATTACTCCGTTTGGAGCCTTCTGCTATGTGTCTATGCCTTTTGGGCTTAAGAGTGCCCAGGCGACTTATCAGCGATGTGTACAGAATTGCCTTCATAATCAGATTGGGCGTAATGTTCATGCTTACTTGGACGATATAGTGGTGAAATCCAGAGAGAAGGAAACCTTGGTAGCTGATCTGAAGGAAACCTTTGATAACCTCTGGGTGTACAAGATGATGCTTAACCCGGCCAAGTGCATTTTTGGAGTCCCACCTGGCAAGCTTTTGGGCTTTTTGGTGTCTAACAAAGGCATTGAGGCTAACCCGGAAAATATTAAGGCGATTACATCTTTGGCTAAACCGGCGTGCATCAATGACGTTCAACGGCTGGCGGGTCGCATTGCAGCGTTGAGCCGGTTCATAAGCCGGTTGGGTGAGAAGGCTATGCCGTTGTATCAAATGATGAAGAAGATGGATGATTTTGCCTGGAGTAACGCTGCTAATTCTGCCTTTGAAGATCTGAAAAGACAGCTCGCTGAACCGCCGGTTCTTGCTGCTTCGGTTGAGAAGGAGCCACTGTTGTTATATGTGGCTGCTAACACACGTGATGTCTGTGTGGCCATTGTTGTTGAGCGCAAGGAGGCTGGCAAGGAACATCCGGTTCAACGGCCGGTTTATTATGTCAGTGAAGTGCTCATTGAGTCTAAAAAGAGATATCCACATTGGCAGAAGCTTGTTTATGGGGTGTTCATGGCAAGCCGGAAGCTTAAGCATTACTTTCAGGGTCATCCTATCACTGTGGTTAGCTCTGCTCCTTTAGGAGATATTATTCAAAATAGAGAAGCCACAGGACGAGTCAGTAAGTGGGCCATTGAACTTGGGTCTCATGGTTTAAAGTATGTGCCACGTATTGCCATCAAATCTCAAGCACTGGTGGACTTCATTAACGATTGGACGGAGTTGCAGATACCTGAAGGGAAGCCAAACAACACATATTGGACGATTCATTTTGATGGGTCCAGACAATTGGAAGGCTCGGGGGCTGGAGTTGTTTTAACTTCTCCTCGAGGTGACAAATTTTGTTATGTGTTGCGATTGATGTTTCCTTGTACTAACAATGCAGCTGAGTATGATGCCTTACTCCATGGGCTTCGAATGGCTAGAGAGATGAGTTTAAACCGTGTACGGTGCCTCGGCGACTCAGATCTGGTGGCTCAGCAAGTATCAGGCAAGTGGGATTCCAAGGAGCCTCTCATGGCGGCTTATCGCCGTGAGGTTGACTCTGTTGCTGGACACTTCAAGGGTTATCAGGCGGAGCACATTGGCCGCAGAAAGAATGAAGTGGCCGATGCTTTAAGCCGGTTGGGATCTCAGTGTAAGCCGGTGCCACCTAACGCCTTTTTAGATGTTCTGCATAACCCTTTTGTCAAGTTGCCTACAGAATAGGACTTGGCTATTCCAGACCCTGAAGCACAATTGGTGGAGGCTCTTCATGTCATTCCAGATGGGACAGTGCCATATTTGGCTTACATGACCCGGGGTGAGTTCCCGGAGGATGAGACCTTGGCTCGATAGATAACCCGGTGGTCTAAGTCAATGACAATTTTCAATGGTGAGTTGTATCATCGCAGTGTCACCGGAGCGTTTCAATGTTGTGTCTCTCCTGAAGAAGGTCAAGAAATTCTTCATGAGATCCATGAAGGAGATTGTGGCCATCATGCCAGTTCAAAGTCTCTTGTGGCCAAAGCTTTTCGTCATGGTTTTTACTGGCTAATGGCTCACGCTGATGCAGAGGATCTGGTCAGTAGGTGCGATGGGTGTAAAAAATTTGCACGACGAGCGCACGTGCCGACTCAAGAATTGCGGATGATTCCAATCACTTGGCCGTTTGCAGTCTGGGGGCTTGACATGGTTGGGACTTTCAAAAGGTCTAAAGATAAGAAGACGCACCTTTTGGTGGCAGTGGACAAGTTCACAAAATGGGTTGAGGCAGAGCCGGTCAGTAAGTGTGATGCGGCCACAGTGGTTCAATTCATGAAGGTGATCTTTCATTTTGGATTTCCACATAGCATTATCACTGACAATGGCACCAACTTGTCCCAAGGAGACATGGAAGAGTTCTGTCAACGGGAGCATATTCTGCTTGATGTTTCATCAGTAGCTCACCCCCAATCCAATGGTCAAGCTAAAAGAGCCAATCAGGAAATCCTGAAAGGTCTAAAACCCCGGCTTATGGTCCCTTTACAACGGATGCCGGGTTGTTGGGTGGAAGAATTACCCTCTGTATGCAGATGCAGTTCTGCCCAGTGACATCCGTCATGGCTCGCTCCGCGTGGCGGCTTACGTTGAAGCTGATAACAAGCAAGCCCGACAGGATGCGCTTGACTTACTAGATGAGGAGCGAGACTTGGCAGCAGCTTGATCAACAATTTACCAGCAGGACCTGCGCCATTATCACAGCCGCCAGGTTAAGTCCAGAACCTTTCAAGAAGGTGACCTGGTGCTCTGGCTCATCTAGGATCAGTCTGATGCACACAAGCTATCCCCACCTTGGGAAGGACCCTTTGTGGTCAGCAAGAACTTAAACAATAGGTCATATTACCTTATCGATGTTCGAGAGCACCAAGACTCACATAAGTCGGAGGAGGAGACCTGTTGGCCGTGGAATATTGCTCATCTTCGGCCTGACTACACTTGAGCCACTAGCTCTCATAATGTACATACTTTGACATTGTATATATTATGATAAGTAATAAAGCAGGACCTCTGTCCTTTTTTTTATCATATATCTTTATTATTCCAATTATTCAAATGACAAGTTGGGGGCTGATCATATTCGAATCTAGCTTAACCCTTTTGGTCCGACTCATGATCGTATTCGAATCTAGCCGTTAAACCTCATGGTCCCCAGGGGGCTTCCTGTTCAAACATAGGTCGTATTCGAACCAAAGAGAACATAGCTGTCGGTACCCTCTTAATCGACGCAACGCCAAAGCCACTCAGGGCTACATGATCGTATTAGAATCCTAGCTTAACCCCTTTGGTCTGGTTTACTGATCGTATTCGAATCAGAAGCCTCCAAATTATTCTTAATGCTTGATTTACATCGTTTGGAACATACTAGTTTGTTTTACTAGTTTTTTGTTGTCTAGAATCAAACTATAAGGTTGGTTTCAATTTAAACCGGCTTAGTCCTTTGACAATAAGTTGCCAATGTATAACAGTCATCAGGCATATGGAGTATGGACTTATAAAACGATTGGGTTATCACCCTTACTGTCCGGGTCATACAAGCCGGCAATTCAGAATCAAAGAACATAGGTATGACATTGTCATTCATAAGCAGACTTATCTGTGTTTTTTCGTTAATCAAAGGCTTTTTCAGCCTTGTTTATCTTTACATCTGGTCCTGATTATTCCACTATGATAATTTCATAGTTATGTATCGGGTGTTTTGACCCGTCCGGCGATAAACCTCCCGGACAGTTTTTCATCTTTTGCATACAAGAACAGATTTAAACACTACAGATGTGATAAAGGATATAATGCATATATTGACATGACGGGTAAAACAGTCATATGCAACATAATATGCACGACGGCATAGGCAAAACATGCAGTTTTCAAGCTAACCTATTACAAGGCATTGAGAGCCCAAAAGGATAAAACTGTTTTTTCTCCTAAGCAGATGTCAAGCTAAGGCCGGTTCATTAAGTCTTGGCCGGATTATTCGGACGGTTATGACTCCTCCCTCACCGGTTCACCTCCTTCCATTGGTTTGAAGCTGGGCTTGGACCAATCAAAGCCATCCAGGGCAATGAACTCAGCTTCATCGTCAATTAGACCAGCCGGGTCAATTTCTGGGGCAAAGGTGTGTTGGCGAACCGGCGGGATAAGAATCGTCACTTTATACGAGGGAGTCGCCATCTTCTTATTATCAACATCAAAACCCGGCTGATATTTATCAATGTTGGTTTCCTTGCCAAGGATGGTAGCATGAGGACGAACTCCCCTCACACAAGCAACAAAGTCATCTTGATCAAACAAAGTCCCGTCTTCCTTCAAAGGGGGATACCCCTTGGCTACGTCCGCCGGGTCTAGCTCCGGCACCTAGGCTTTGGAGCGACTTAGGGCAGTTAGGGCTCCGGCTCTTGCACAAGACTGCTTGACCTCTTGGAATCTGGCAGGTAAAATAGATAGCTTCTTCAAAACGTCACTCAAGAGGTTTGGTCCTTGGTTGGGTGGGGAGATAATAGCAAGCGCCCGTTGAGCCCCAATATACAGTTGCTCCACCAGGGTGTAAACCTCCTTGAGTTTTGTCACGCTGTTTTGACTCAGATTGTTGCTCCGTGGACCTATGAGTATTTTAAAAGGTTAAGCAGTCGGCTTATATTTCTGGCAAAAATAGAGTGCAAGTAACTAATGCAAATGAATCACCAAAGATTGCGGAGACCATCTGAGACACATGGTTTTTTAAGTCGGTGAGATCCGTGGTAACCTCCTTGAGAGTCGCCTCCGCTGTCTCAGCATGCTGTATCAGCAAGGTTTTCTCATCGGCCCAATATTTCTTCTCCGCGTCAAAACTGGTCTTCAGTTTTTCAGCTGCAGAGAGGCTCAACTTGAGTTTGGAGTCAGCGTTCTTTATCTCCGCCTCTTAATCCGCGAGCCAGGTCTTTGCATCAATCAATTAAGAACCCAAGTCAGTTAGGTCGGTCTACAAACATGCACAGGTGTGTTAAAGCTTATTTCAATAAAGATTATAATGATTAAAGTCCCAAGTGCTTTGCAATGCAACGCCACTCGGCACTTGGGGGCTAATGTCTGCCAAAGCAATTTTTAATGCAAAATGGCTCTTCTATGCTTAAATTCCCAAGTGTTTTACAAGTAACAACGCTTGGAACTTGGGGGCTAATGCATGATATTAAGAAAGTTTTTCATGTTGAGCCAGATCACACTATTTGTTTGGACTGATTCAAGACAGTTATGAACTCAAGTACCAGCTTATTCATGATAAATTGAGCCGGCCGACGAGCTGGAGAAATGCAATACGGTGCCTGCCGCTGCTGCACGTTCAGCGACGCTCGCCAGCTCAAACGCCCACTGCCGCTCCAGACGATCCCTCTTGAAGCAGCCGAACTGCTCGCAGATCTCCTGATTCCTCGCCTCTGCGTTGGCGTGTGCTGTGGCCATGGCTGCGGTAAGGCTCTTTGCATGCTCGACGAGGCGCTCCTCCTCCTCCCGTAGGAACTCGATGTAGCGCGCAAGGTCACGGACGCACGTGCGGGCCTCCACCTCCGCCTCCCTCCTTTGGGCAGCGGTGGTGGAGTGGGTGATGATTCCGACGGTCGATGGTGGCAGAGCCACAAGCAGAGCAAGCGTCACAAGAAGTAGATGATGATCAGATGATCGTTTATGCTAGTTAATCATGCATGTAATATATAGTTTACTTTATTGGTGTCTGGAAATGTCATGTGTGTAATAGCCACCTACGTAATTATGCATGTAATAGTTTACTTTGGTGTGTGCAAATGCCATGGTTGTATTAGCCACCTATGTGAGTGGATGTTTAATTTGGTTATGCAAGCATGTCCTTATAAGTGTGTGTGTGTGTGTGTCTATATATATATATATGTTGTTCTGTATGCATTCCCATCGCACAACACACACGTCTTATTAGCAGCAACCGTCTGTGTTATTATCGGTCTTCACACACATTTCTGATTACATATAACAGACCTGTTTGCCGCGTATCACACACATCTTGTTAAGTTGAACCATTTCTGTTCTCATGTCTCAACGCAAATAGTTCTTCCGAGTGAACCGCATGTCGTATATCGCACACACCTTCATCTGGCTGACCGTTTCTTTTGTGTTGCCTAATCACAAATAGTACATCCGAGTGAACTGTATGTTGTATATCACACACACCTCCATCTGGCTGCCCGTTTCTATTGTTCCTCCTCATCACAAACAGTTAATTGAACTGAACCATGTGCCCTACATCGCACACGCAACTAAAATCTGAACCGTGTTTGATGGCTCCGCCATCGCAAACGTCTCGCACCTTTTTTGACGGTTTTTTACACCACCATTTGCGATTATGACATCGCACATAGTTTCGTCAAAGGGTCTCTGATCGTAGTGTCGCATTAGCACCATCCTGCAGTAGTGAGCCATCCTGAAGAGGGTGACAACCATTAGAACCATGATAGACAAGCTGAACCAACGGATAGATATGTGTCGGCTTCCTGGGAACGGGGGTCCCTAGACTTGCCTGCCTGCGGCCCACGGCGTTGCTCCACCGGCGGCCCTGTACGACCCGTCTTCGCCAGCAAACACTCAAGACCCTCGCGAGCGACCAGGCCTCGTGAGGCTGACAATGCAGGACCTCCCTAGGGGCGGCCTCACCAGGCTGGCTCGCGAGGGGTGGACAGATCAAGGCAAGGGGAACCTTACAAGGTTCCTGTGACGCAAGCCATGACGACCAAGGCCAGGCGGGCGCCAGCACGCGAAGTGTCCTCGTTTCCTCTTTGGTGCTAAAGAGGCAAGCGCAGGCGCGGAGTCCCGAGGCATCAAGCAAATGTTTCCATATCGGTGCAACGAGACCAAGACCAGCAGGACGGCAGGACGGAGGTCACCGTGCAGCCCAGGAAGGCATCACCACCAGAGCCTTTGGCAGGAGAAGACCATCTTTTGTCAGGATAGCTTGTACTAGTTGTCCCCCTTCAAACTGGCCGTTGCGGGATCCCTTCCCGCCTGATATTTGGGGAGAGGACCCGGGCCTCTATAAATAGGACTAGCCACCACCTTAGAAGAAGGACGATCCTGGACGGCATCAACTCACCAAGCACAAGAGCACCTCTCCTTAGGAGGATGTTCTTCCCTTGTAACTGTTCATCCTTAGTCCAAGAGGCAATCCACCACACCACACTGGAGTAGGGTATTACACCACATTGGTGGCCTGAACCAATATAAATCTTGTGTCCCTTGTTCTGCGGGTTCGACGTGCTAAGACTTGAGATTGCGGTGAGGGTGTGAGCTAGAGGGGGAGAGATCTTTGTGCGCACCCTAGTGTCCGAACCTCAAGGGTTTTGCCGAAACCCGAAATCCGACATTTGGTGCGCCAGGTAGGGGTGCGCTGAAGCTTTCCTTCGGCTGATCCGCGTCCCATCGCTCCACCGCATCCATGTTGGACGCACATCGAGCCCACGCTGAGCGCCGGGCCGCCCTCGCCGCCCGTGTCGCTCAGAGAGCCCTTGTCGGCGGGCCTCCCCGTCGTTCTCCGTCTCCTGTTGCCAATGCCGCTACCGGCCCGGTGGCAAACGAGCAGAAAGCATCCTCACTGCACCCCTCCGTGCGGCGGGATGGCCGCACCACCACCCCGTCGCTGACTCCGGTCGGCTCGTCGTCTCATGCTCGCCGCGCACCCACAGACCCGCAGGCTGCGCTGCTCATGGCACGCGAGCTCCTGCGCTACTGCCCGGTCAATGACCTCTACGAGGACTGGTTGGACCACATCGCCGAGCTCGTCAGTGCCGCTGGAGGCTCTGCTGCACCATCCCTCTCGCTGCCTCGTCCACCTCCAGCCGCGGACAATGTAGCTCACGGAGCGCCTCCGGCTCCTCCGCATCAAGATGGCGCCCTCGCGCCGAGATGTGCAGCTCGTGGAGTGCCACCGCCTTCTCCGCGTCAAGACGGCGTCCTCGCCCCAAGACATGCGGTCCCGCAGCGTGATCCACCCCGCCGTGTGCCTGCGCACAAAGAAGGAAGCTGCCAAGAGGTTCCTCGGGCGCAAGAAAATGCTCCAGCGCTCCTGGTGCCACGAAAAGACCGCGTGCCACCTGTGGCGGTGGTGCGCGGACATCAAGGGCAGGCTCCGTGTAACATCCCAAATTTGCAATTTGGAATGTTATACACTAGATCATCATGCATATCATATTTTCTTGCATTTTGGTCGATCCTAGAAATTTCACGCAACTCAAGGACCTTCGGAGAGAGTTGGGGATTTCGTTATTTTCATATTTGAGAGTTTTCTCGAATTTGAAAAGAGGATCATTTGATTTATTTATTTCATCTTCAATTATTTTCCTATATCAAAAATGAGAGAGGGAATAATATGACTTTCCCAAATTTAGGAAAAATGAAGATTTAATAAATAGATCAATTTTGTTTGCCGGAGTTTTGTTTGCTTTTTATTTGGATAGGAAAAAATGCACGTTTTCGAAAATTGCATTATAGGTCCGTAGAAAAGTTCACTTTGTTCGGCTCATTTTTAGGAGTCGGGGAAAATTTAATTTAGAAATTTTGGAGCCCGTTTAGATTTTCTTTTCTGTGTTTTTCTGCGCGCGAAACCGTTTAAAAAAAAGGAACTCCAGCAGGCCAGCCGGGCCAAAGGCCCAGCCAGCCGGCCACCGCCCCAGCCTCCCTGCGCGCCGTGCGCCAGGCAAGGCAGGCGCCAGCCGCCGCCGCCTCTTGCTCTAGCCGAGTCCGGCTAGGGTTAGCCCCCTCCCTTTTCCTTGTTTCGTTTTCCTATTCCTACTCTATTTCTTGTCCCCTACCTCAAGTCTCCTCTCCCCTCCCCAATATAAATACCCCAACACCCCCCCTCCAAATCATCAAACCAAACCCCAAGCCCTCCACCGCATCCCACCCCGCGCCCTACACCGCGCCACCCCACACCCGCGCCGCCGCACCTTGCCCACGCTGCCGCCGCACCTTGCCCACGCCGCCGCCGCACCTTGCCCACGCCGCCGCCGCCCTACGCCACACCGCCGGAGCCTCTCGCCGGAGACCTCGCCGGAGGTTGCCTGCGTCTCTTTTCCTCGGATCGTTTTCTTCTAATCATTCCGATTCTTTTCTTCTCCTCTGATTCGTTTTCTAGATCGGTTTTTCGTTTCGGTTTTCTTCTCCGAAACCCTAGATCGGATTCATTTTCTTTTCCGATTTAGTTGCCTTTGGACCGTTCACCGGACCGTTCGTCCTAACGAACGTGATCACCGGATTCTTCTAGGTTAACGAACGTCCGTTCGTATAACCGTTCTTCTTTTTCTTCTCGTCGGATTTATTCCGCGATCGCAATCTCAGATCCGATCTTTGTTCTAGTTTATCTTCTCGCTCGTTTATCGGAATCAGGTGATTCAAGCGCCTGGAGTTTCGTTTCGAAACCACCGTTCCGTCTAATCAACTTAAACAAGTTTTTGCCCCGGTAAAATTTGACCTAGTTTCAACTTGCTAGAACCGAGTTGTTTTCTTCCGCCGTTTGTTTTCCGTTTCTTTGTTCGGTTCGTTCTTTCTTTGCAACCGGAGTTCTTGAGTTGAATTTTCTGGTTCGATCTCTTGTTCGAGTTTTACCTGTGCATTAGATGAGTACTTATTGTGTGCTTGTTGTTTGTCTGCGATAGATCACCCGGATTGCGCCGCCTGTTACTTTGAAACCCTAGGACTCGCGGATCATCAGCAAGGCAAGTAACACTTTGATCATACCTTTTCTACAACCCATGTTTTATTGCATTAGATCAATCCTGTCACATTGCATGATTAGGATCTAATTAAATTGTGGGATGGGAAGTAGATGAGGTAGTACCTATTACCTGTATTATCATCAAACCTTTGGGAGTTACTTCTACGTTTGCTTATTATGCCATGCTATGCTAGTAGACGTGGATTGGGTGAGTGATATCCATGACAGATGTGAGATTGATAATTAAGGGTTTATCTAAGGTGGAAACTTGAACACACATCTTGGTGGATTGAGGCACCTGATGTCTATCAGGACTTGCCTGTTTTTTTTCGGACCGCCACCCAGGCTCAAAGGGATCATAAGATCTTTCATGCTAGAAACTTCCGTGTGCAGCCACAAGCCATTATGGGCTCTGGCATAGTTGACTAAGTTGTGCGAACTCTTATGGGGTGGACTAGCAGATGTAGGGGTTGTAGGTGGTACGGTCTACCCCACATGTAAGGTGCTAGCGCTTCTGAAAGACTGTGTCTCGGTCATCCGTCTTCTCAAACACCATGTAGTGCGAGAAACCAAACGGAGGCGATCGAGTCTTGTGGGGAAAAGTGCGCAAACCTCTGCAGAGTGTAACAAACTAATCATGATTAGCCGTGTCCCCGGTTATGGACAACTTGAGTATCTAGTACTTGAATATCCTGTTGATCTCATCATGTTACTTATAATTAATGTTGTTGGGTTTTAGTTGTTCACTTAATTGGGATCGGAATGCTGTCAACCATTCTCGATGTTTAACAACCACCATCATAGTTAAATAAATTTATTCCTTTGCAGTAGGGAAAAACTAGCTTTACGCAAAACTGTAACCATAGAGCTTTCCACCAGCCATATATGCATATAGTATAGCTGTTTCATTCCATTACTCTCTATGTGTTACATTGCCAGCATATCCCATGTGCTGACCGTTTTTGGGCTACAACTTCTCATGTTGCAGACTTTTCAGACGACGAGTAAGGTGTTTTAGGTCGTGGTTCTATACTCAGTGATGCCGTTGGAGTTGATGGACCCATTTATCTTCCGAGTCTTCCGCTGTTATCGACACTAGATGGCCTTAAGCCATGTTTATTGTAATAATTTCTCTTTGAGACAACGATGTAATAAGTGTGTGATTGCCACTCTGCTATAAATCCTTCGATGTACTGTGTGGTGTCAGCATTGCTGATCCAGGGATGACACCTGAGCACAGAGCGCTTGATCCATTCGGGTCGGATCGCGACAGAGAATGGTATCAGAGCACACGCTGACTGTAGGACACAACCACTAAGTTAAATCCATAGATCACCATTCTCTTCTCATTTTCTAACTTCTCATCTTTTCTACTCTTTTAGGATGACGAACGCGAAGATTAAGTACGCTCAACCGGATGAAGGCACACCTTTTGGATTTCACCTGAAGGAAGTCACCAAGTACCTGAATATTGGATTACCAAGCTTCACGGGAACCTTCAACGCCACTCTGCCTGAAGAGGAGCGCTAGAAGATTCAAGCTCACGTTCCGGGAAGGACATTCACGCCAATCACGAAGCCCATAGATAGTGTTTTCAATGCACCAACCTGGAGTCTGGGAAAGAGCATGGCAGCTCATATCACCATAGGACGCATTGGAGAAGTTTATCAAGAAGACCTCAAGGACACTATCTACCAGATTTGCGGACACCGAGATGAACAATGGGAGTTAGTCAGCACCAAGAAGGATAGATCCATTGCATCATTCATCCAGGAGTTAAACCAGCACATTCGATGCCACGAGAACCAGATGTGCAATGATATGATAGAGCTGAAGAATGCGAAGGCAAGGATCATCGAGCTAGAAGGAGAACTGAAGTCTACACGCAAGGACTACATGGACGAGATCGTAGCTCTAGCAAGACACAATGGCGATCTTAAGCCGGAGATTGAAGAACTCAAGAGGAAGTTAGCATCCAAGGAAGAAGACGAGTACGTCGCATGTCCAGACAACTACATCATCATCGATGACACCGATTCGGATCCAAGTGAACCCGACTTTGAAGACGAAGCTGGAGCAGATATCATGGAGTCTTCCACCGGTTCAAATTTCTAGATGACCACCAGATAGTAGTAGTATTTCCGCCATGTAAACATTATAGTCGAGCACTTTTGCAATAGATTTAGACCGTTTGTAAGCCCTTGTTTGATTGATTGAAGTGATTTTGTGTGCATTTGCTCATGTGCATATGGGTAGTGTTTTCTCTTTAGACCCCCTCTATTCTTAATTCTCGTCTTCTCTAAACCCTCAGATGCCTCCGAGACGTGACAATGGATTTCCACCGGAGCTCACTCAGTTGATCCAACAGCAGAATCAATTGATGCAGATGTTAGTCCAGAACCAGCAGAACAACAACAACAACCCACCACCACCACCACCTGTTGACCACTTAGCTCGTTTCCTTAGGCTAAATCCGCCGGTGTTTTCTAGTAGCACCGAGCCGGTAGTAGCAGACGATTGGCTCCGTAAGATAGGAAGGGAGTTGACCACTGCAGGATGCACGGATGGTGAGAAAGTGAAGTTTGCCGCTCACCAGCTTGACGGACCCGCGGCAGCATGGTGGGAGAATTTCACAGCCACTTACCCAGTTGACACTGTCACATGGGATCAGTTTCAGCAAGCTTTCCGCACTGCCCATGTTTCAGCAGGAGCTATGGCCATAAAGAAGCGTGAGTTTCGTAACTTACGCCAAGGAGGAAGGACAGTTGGCCAGTACGTCGACGACTTCAGCAAGTTAGCACGTTATGCCCCAGATGACGTTGCTACGGATGCATCTAAGCAGGAGAAGTTTCTGGAAGGGCTGAACAATGAACTAAGCATGCAGTTGATGGTAGCCACCTTCAACAACTACCAGGAGTCGGTAGATCATGCCATCATGATTGAAGGGAAGCAACAGCAGATTGAGAACCGCAAGAGGAAGTATGGACAGGGGAAGAATAACTCTGGAGCCTAGCAGAAGCCCCGCTTTACCCCTAAATCGGGATTTCAGTTTCAGCACACCCATGGAGGAGGTAGCTCGCACAACCATAATGGCCACAAGAATGGTAATGGGAATGGAGGAAGCAACGGCCAGAATCGGACCATCCCATCAACCCCAACCAAGAGAGACCTGAGTCAAGTCACCTGTTTCAAGTGTTCCAAGACCGGACATTATGCCAATGAATGTCCCGAAGGCCAGAATGGAAATGGCAATGGAAGCTCTGGGAAGAAGCCGAACCCTTTCAATAGGGGACAGGTGAACCACGTTAATGTGGAGGAGGTTGAAGATCAACGCGATGCAGTAATCGGTAAGTTTTTGGTTAAGTCATTTACCGCACTTGTTCTTTTTGACACTGGTGCATCGCATTCATACATATCAAGGGGATTTGTGGATAAATATAACCTGCCAACCCAAGCCCTTAGGTCACCCATGTTAGTAAGCTCACCAGGAGCGGAGTATATGGCCAGACGCTGGTGTGATCGGTTACCATTAAGGATTGGTAACTATGTGTTTCCCTCAGACCTAATAGTATAGGAATCTCAAGGATTGGATGTGATATTAGGCATGGATTGGTTATCGAAGTATGAAGGGAACATTGAATGTGCTAGTAAGTCAATTTTGCTTACCACACCCGAAGGAAGAATGATCAAGTATGTATCCCGGCATGTGCCAAACAGGACACAAGTAAACTGCCTAACAGGAGTTGTGCAAGAAGAAGTACCAGTGGTAAAGGATTTTCCTGATGTATTTCCTGAGGAATTACCAGGCATGCCACCGGATAAAGACATTGAGTTTTTGATTGAGTTATTGCCAGGTACAGGCCCAATATCGAAGCAACCGTACCGGATGCCAGCAAAGGATTTGGTGGAAATTAAGAATCAGATTAAGGAGTTATTGGATAAAGGTTACATTCGCCCAAGTTCTTCGCATTGGGGATCACCCGTACCTCTAGTGGAAAAGAAGGATGGATCATAAAGGATGGTTGTAGATTATCGGGGATTGAATGAAGTAACCATCAAGAATAACTACCCACTGCCAATGATCAATGATCTGTTTGATCGTTTGCAAGGAGCTAAAGTGTTTTCCAAGATCGATTTGCGATCAAGGTACCATCAGTTGAAGATTCGAGAGCAGGACATACCTAAGCCAGCATTCACCATGAGATATGGACTGTATGAGTATACCGTTATGTCATTTGGATTGACTAACGCACCTGCCTATTTTATGAACCTGATGAACAAAGTGTTTATGGAGTTTTTGGATAAGTTCGTCGTAGTGTTCATTGATGACATCCTGGTTTATTCAAAGAATGAAGAGGAGCATAAGGAACATTTGCGTTTGGTTTTGGAGAAACTAAGGGAACATCAGTTATATGCCAAGTTCAGCAAATATGAGTTTTGGTTGAAGGAAGTTGGATTCCTCGGACACGTTATATCCGGAGAAGGTATAGCAGTTGACCCCACAAAGGTTGAGACCGTAACCGAATGGGAATCACCAACAATAGTTGGAGAGATCCGGAGTTTTCTTGGACTCGCAGGATACTACCGGAGGTTCATTGAGAACTTTTCAAAGATTGCAAAGCCTATGACTGAATTGTTGAAGAAGGATACTAAGTTCAAATGGACTGAGGAGTGTGAGGCTAGTTTCCAGGAGTTGAAGAAACGCTTGGTTACCTCACCAGTATTGATTTTGCCAGATCAGACCAAGGATTATGAGGTGTATTGCGATGCTTCACGTCGAGGACTTGGAGTAGTGCTTATGTAGGAAGGAAGAGTTGTTTTGTATGCTTCACGGCAACTGAAGCCTCATGAGTTGAATTATGCCACGCATGATTTGGAGTTAGCAGCCGTAGTGCATGCATTGAAGACGTGGAGACATTTCCTCATTGGAAATCATTGTGAGGTGTACACAGACCACAAGAGTTTGAAGTACATTTTCACGCAGAAGGAGTTGAACCTCAGACAAAGAAGATGGTTGGAGCTCATCAAGGATTATGACATGAGATTGCATTACCATCCCGGAAAAGCTAATGTAGTAGCTGACGCATTGAGCAATAAGAGCCATGTCAATACCCTAATGACGGGGAAAATACCCCAAGAGTTAGCAGAAAACCTTCGTGAGCTATGTTTGGAAATAGTTCCGAGAGGCTATGTAGCAGCATTGGAGATTCAGTCAACATTGATGGATAAAATCAAAGAAGCTCAGAAATCTGACAAGGAGATTGCCGCTATAAAAGAGAGAATGAGCAAAGGAAAAGCAAAAGGATTTTGTGAGGATGAGAACGATACCCTATGGTTTGAGGACCGTGTTTATGTGCCCAATGACTCGGAGATCAGGAAGTTGATTTTGCAAGAGGCACATGATTCACCGTATTCGATTCACCGAGGGAATACCAAGATGTATTTGGATTTAAAGGAAACATTCTGGTGGACCGGAATGAAGAAGGATATTGCAGCATATGTAGCAGTTTGTGATGTATGTCAGAGAGTAAAGGCAGAGCATCAGAAGCCAGCAGGATTGTTACAACCATTGCCGATACCCGAATGGAAGTGGGATAAGATAGGCATGGATTTTATCACAGGACTACCCAGGACAAAATCAGGCTATGACTCGATATGGGTAGTAGTTGATCGTTTGACAAAGGTAACACATTTTATTCCAGTTAAGACCACTTACACCAGTGCTAAGTTGGCAAAGATATACATGACTAGGATCATTTGTTTGCATGGAGTTCCGAAGAGTATCATATCAGATGGAGGAACCCAATTTACCTCAAAGTTTTGGAATCAGTTGCATGAAACTTTAGGAACCAGACTAGAGTTCAGCACAGCTTTTCATCCGCAGACAGATGGACAGACCGAGAGAGTCAATCAGATTTTGGAAGATATGCTGAGAGCTTGTGCACTAGATTATGGATCTAGTTGGGACGATAATTTTCCGTATGCGGAGTTTTCTTATAACAACAGTTACCAAACCAGTTTAAAGATGGCACCTTTCGAAGCTTTATACGGAAGGAGGTGCAGGACACCGTTGTCATGGGACGAAGTTGGAGACCGTCAATTCTTTGGACCAGATTTGATTAAGGAGTCTGAACGGAAGGTTAAGTTGATTCGCGATAGGCTCAAGGTAGACTAGTCCAGGCAGAAGAGCTACGCAGATTCTAAACACAAGGAGACAGTTTACGAAACCGGAGACATAGTTTATCTTCGAGTATCCCCACTTCGAGGAGTTAAGCGCTTTGGAGTTAAGGGAAAGTTAGCACCGCGTTTCGTTGGACCACATAAGATCTTGCAACGTATGGGAGAAGTCGCTTATAAGTTGGAATTACCAGAGGGACTGTAGGAGTTCATGATGTATTCCATGTTTCTCAGCTGAAGAAATGTCATGCCGAAATGGCGGAGGTACCGCTAAGAGATACCGTGCCGCTTGAAGCGATTCAGTTGAAGGACGACTTAACATATGAGGAGAAACCAGTCAAGATTCTCGATTATGCCAGTAGAGTTACTCGCAGCAAGGTTATCAAGTTTTGCAAAGTTCACTGGAACCACCACTCAGAGGATGAAGCCACCTGGGAGAGAGAAGAAGATTTGCTCAAGGACCACCCTCACCTATTTTCTAGCCAACCCGAATCTCGAGGGCAAGATTCATCTTAAGGGGGGTAGGTTTGTAACATCCCAAATTTGCAATTTGGAATGTTATACACTAGATCATCATGCATATCATATTTTCTTGCATTTTGGTCGATCCTAGAAATTTCACGCAACTCAAGGACCTTCGGAGAGAGTTGGGGATTTCGTTATTTTCATATTTGAGAGTTTTCTCGAATTTGAAAAGAGGATCATTTGATTTATTTATTTCATCTTCAATTATTTTCCTATATCAAAAATGAGAGAGGGAATAATATGACTTTCCCAAATTTAGGAAAAATGAAGATTTAATAAATAGATCAATTTTGTTTGCCAGAGTTTTGTTTACTTTTTATTTGGATAGGGAAAAATGCACGTTTTCGAAAATTGCATTATAGGTCCGTAGAAAAGTTCATTTTGTTCGGCTCATTTTTAGGAGTCGGGGAAAATTTACTTTAGAAATTTTGGAGCCCGTTTAGATTTTCTTTTCTGTGTTTTTCTGCGCGCGAAACCGTTAAAAAAAGGAACTCCAGCAGGCCAGCCGGGCCAAAGGCCCAGCCAGCCGGCCACCGCCCCAGCCTCCCTGCGCGCCGTGCGCCAGGCAAGGCAGGCGCTAGCCGCCGCCGCCTCTTGCTCTAGCCGAGTCCGGCTAGGGTTAGCCCCCTCCCTTTTCCTTGTTTCGTTTTCCTATTCCTACTCTATTTCTTGTCCCCTACCCCAAGTCTCCTCTCCCCTCCCCAATATAAATACCCCAACACCCCCCCTCCAAATCATCAAACCAAACCCCAAGCCCTCCACCGCACCCCACCCCGCGCCTTACACCGCGCCACCCCACACCCGCGCCGCCGCACCTTGCCCACGCCGCCGCCGCACCTTGCCCACGCCGCCGCCGCACCTTGCCCACGCCGCCGCCGCCCTATGCCACGCCGCCGGAGCCTCTCGCCGGAGGTTGCCCACGTCTCTTTTCCTCGGATCGTTTTCTTCTAATCGTTCCGATTCTTTTCTTCTCCTCTGATTCGTTTTCTAGATCGCTTTTTCGTTTTGGTTTTCTTCTCCGAAACCCTAGATCGGATTCGTTTTCTTTTCCGATTTAGTTTCCTTTGGACCGTTCGGCGGACCGTTCATCCTAACGAACGTGATCACCGGATTCTTCTAGGTTAACGAACGTCCGTTCGTATAACCGTTCTTCTTTTTCTTCTCGTCGGATTTATTCCGCGATCACGATCTTAGATCCGATCTTCGTTCTAGTTTATCTTCTCGCTCGTTTATCGGAATCAGGTGATTCAAGCGCCTGGAGTTTCGTTTCGAAACCACCGTTCCGTCTAATCAACTTAAACAAGTTTTTGCCCCGGTAAAATTTGACCTAGTTTCAACTTGCTAGAACCGAGTTGTTTTCTTCCGCCGTTTGTTTTCCGTTTCTTTGTTCGGTTCGTTCTTTCTTTGCAACCGGAGTTCTTGAGTTGAATTTTCTGGTTCGATCTCTTGTTCGAGTTTTACCTGTGCATTAGATGAGTACTTATTGTGTGCTTGTTGTTTGTCTGCGATAGATCACCCGGATTGCGCCGCCTGTTACTTTGAAACCCTAGGACTCGCGGATCATCAGCAAGGCAAGTAACACTTTGATCATACCTTTTCTACAACCCATGTTTTATTGCATTAGATCAATCCTCTCACATTGCATGATTAGGATCTAATTAAATTGTGGGATGGGAAGTAGATGAGGTAGTACCTATTACCTGTATTATCATCAAACCTTTGGGAGTTACTTCTACGTTTGCTTATTATGCCATGCTATGCTAGTAGACGTGGATTGGGTGAGTGATATCCATGACAGATGTGAGATTGATAATTAAGGGTTTATCTAAGGTGGAAACTTGAACACACATCTGGGTGGATTGAGGCACCTGATGTCTATCAGGACTTGCCTATTTTTTTTCGGACCGCCACCCAGGCTCAAAGGGATCATAAGATCTTTCATGCTAGAAACTTCCGTGTGCAGCCACAAGCCATTATGGGCTCTGGCATAGTTGACTAAGTTGTGCGAACTCTTACGGGGTGGACTAGCAGATGTAGGGGTTGTAGGTGGTACGGTCTACCCCACATGTAAGGTGCTAGCGCTTCTGAAAGACTGTGTCTCGGTCATCCGTCTTCTCAAACACCATGTAGTGCGAGAAACCAAATGGAGGCGATTGAGTCTTGTGGGGAAAAGTGCGCAAACCTCTGCAGAGTGTAACAAACTAATCATGATTAGCCGTGTCCTCGGTTATGGACAACTTGAGTATCTAGTACTTGAATATCACGTGAATCTCAACATGCTACTTCTAATTAATGTTGTTGGGCTTTAATTGTTCACTTAATTGGGATCGGAATGCTGTCAACCATTCTCGATGTTTAACAACCACCATGATAGTTAATTAAATTTATTCCTTTGCAGTAGGGAAAAACTGGCTTTACGCAAAACTGTAACCATAGAGCTTTCCACCAGCCATATATGCATATAGTATAGCTGTTTCATTCCATTACTCTCTATGTGTTACATTGCCAGCATATTCCATGTGCTGACCCATTTTCGGGCTGCAACTTCTCATGTTGCAGACTTTTCAGACGACAAGTAAGGTGTTTTAGGTCGTGGTTCTATACTCAGTGATGCCGTTGGAGTTGATGGACCCATTTATCTTCCGAGTCTTCCGCTGTTATCGACACTAGATGGCCTTAAGCCATGTTTATTGTAATAAGTTCTCTTTGAGACAACGATGTAATAAGTGTGTGATTGCCACTCTGCTATAAATCCTTCGATGTACTATGTGGTGTCAGCATTACTGATCCAGGGATGGCACCTGAGCACAGAGCGCTTGATCCATTCGGGTCGGGTCGCAACACTCCACCCCTGCAAAGGGCCCCGGTGGCCACCGCAGGCTGCTGCGCCCTCGTTCCCGAGTTGCGTAGCATCGTCTGGCCAGACAAGTTCAAGCCGGACCTGCCTCCTCGCTATGACGGCACCCCCGACCCCGCAGAGTTCCCGTAGCTTTACGAGCTGAGCATCGAGGCGGCCAATGGTGACGGAAAGGTCCTGGCGAACTGGTTTCCCATGGCTCTCAAGGATGGCGCTCGCTTGTGGCTCCTGAATCTTCTTCCAGGCTCGATCTCCTCCTGGGGTGAGATGCGTGACCGCTTCGTCGCCAACTTCCAGGGCACATGCGACCGACCTCCAACTGCTGGTGACCTGCGCCGCATCAAGCAACAGCCGGGAGAGACCCTGCAGAAGTACATCCAGCGCTTCAACAACGTGCGTCTCAATATCCCCAAGGTGACGGACGAGGCTATCATCTCAGAGTTTTCTGATGGTGTCCATGACATCAAGATGAAGGAGGAGCTCGCCATCCAAGAGGAGATATGCACAACTCTGGCGCTATTCAACATAGCAACCAAGTGTGCACGAGCTGAGGAGGGGCGTCTCTCCCTCCTCGAGCTCCCTGCTACAGATCCAAAGGAGAAGAAGGCCAAGGTCAAGGACATGAAGCGCAAGGGAGTGGCCGTACTCGTGGCAGAGCCAAACACAAAGTGCGGTCGGGACCTCCTCGAGTCGTCCAAGGGCAGCCATACATTCTGCGCCTTCCACAACGTGCGCAGCCACAACACCAACGATTGTCAAGAGCTCAGAGCCATTCGAGATGGACGCTTCAGTCGACACCCCGAGTGCAACAACTGGGGCTATGACCGAGGAAGTGGACGAGGCGGATGAAGTTGGGATGACCGCAGCACCCGCCAAGAGTGGTGCGACCAGCCTTGCGAGGACCGCTGGCAGGACCAGCCTCGTGAGGGCGCCTAGAGGGACCAGCCTCGCAAGGACCGTCCTCAGGGCAACCCTGGTCTTCCTCCACTGCCGCCGCCTCCAGGGAGGAACGACGACAACCATCAGGACGAAGGGGCTAGGGGCTTCCAGGAGCCGCCCGCCATCGCTTGCATCTTGGGTGGTGCTCAGGCCCCAGCTTCCCAGTGCATCTTCAAGCAGTTCCGTCGCGAGGTGAATGCAGCCCTCCCCAAGCTCGAGGCCACGCGCCCGTCCAAGTATGCCATCACCTTTAGCTTGGCGGACCAGATCAAATGCGCAGCGACCACTGGCGTCCTCCCGATGCTCTGTTCACCCGTCATTAGCAATGTCAAAGTCACCAAGACCCTCATCGACGATGGCGTATGGCTCAGTGTCCTGTCCGTCGAGACGTTCGACAACCTTCAAGTGCCATACGATCAGCTTCAGCCCACCAAGCCTTTCTTAGGAGTGACCGACGGCTCCACCACCCTGACAGGGCAAGTTCGTCTCCCTGTCACCTTTGGTCAGCACGACAACTACCATAGCGAGCTCGTCGACTTCGACGTTGCCTACATCCGTCTGTCGTACAATGCCATCCTCAGGTACCCAGCGTTAGCCAAATTCATGGCAGTGACCCACCATGGATACAACGTCCTCAAGATGCCGGGAAGTGGTGGAATCATCACAGTCCCCTGCGAAGAAAAAGACGCGGTGTGCTCCCTCGAGTGTGCCTTCCAAGCTGCAGCAATCGAAGACCCTGACAGCACATGTGTGCAGTACCCTCCTGAGGCCAACCCAAAGAAGAAGAAGCGGCTACTCCGCACTGGGCCTCAGGGGAGCGGCGCCACCTTAGGATCGGTGCCTGCGCCTGGGGCGCCTCCCTCCCTCGCATAGGAAGGCGCACCCGGCGCCCTCCTCGGGCAGGGCTCGAGGGCTCTCTTCTAGAGGGCCTCAGACCTGGACAACATCACGAGGGAGGCGCTCGGGCACCACGTGGAGGCGTGCTTCGCGGCACGTTTCCCTCAAGAGGGCACCGGGCGTGGAGCGCCCGGTGCTCAGGAGTTTATCGTCAAGACCACTCAGGAGCTTTAGGAAGCAAGGGCAATACGCGGAGACCACCACCCACCTGGTGTAGCTCCCCACCCGGACGAGGGTGGTGAGCTGCGCATCTGCATCGACATCCTGGGGCTCAACAGGGCCGCATCTCAGGAGTGCTTCTGGCCTTCGTGTGCTGGCCGATGTGAGGGTCCACCTCACAGCTACGTGCGCATGTCGTTCGGCCTGCCAAGCATGTCAGCCGCCTTCCAGCGCAATATACGGAGTGTCCTGGCGACCCAGGAGGCCAGGCATCACGCGGTCCTGGTGGAGATGGAGACGGTCCTCAGGAAGCCCCCTGAGCCCCAGAGCCTCCCGAGGCTCAAGGTCTCGATGGCTCATGAGGAGCAGCTTATTCAGCATGCACCTTCAGCTACCCCAACGTTCCTTCGACAACAAAACCTGGTGACATTTTCCAAGTTCATTCAACTGGGAGCGCCCCTCGGGCTGCATTATTCCCAGGTCAAATGGGCCTGTCCCTACGGCATGTATCCTCTTGCATCTTTATCTTACCCTGCTGGGGGCACCCCTCGGGCTGCATCATCCCCAAGCCGCTCGGGTCCGACCCAGTGGCATGTATCGTTCTTGCATTTACCTAAGTTGGTTTGCTCTCCATGCATGAGTTACTTATGGTCATTACCTGTTTGATTGCCGCCCACCACGGGAGCCACTCATGCCGGCACGACGCTTATGCTCAGGTCCGTCCCCGCAACGCTGACAAATCTGAGCGTTCGAGATCTGGCTTGCGGCACGCCGGCGCACGTCACCTCACCTGACCCTCAGTGCCTTCACCTTCTTGCGGAGCGACCAGTGGCAGACCAGCAATCATAGCAGCAATTTGTGTCCCTCCTCACGCTAACCTGCAGGAACCTCCTGAGGGCAACAACGGGCGGTACCACGGGCTCCCTCTTCTCCCATGCAATTCGCTTGCGTGTTAAAAGGGGGCTCTTGAGCATCGTGATTCAGGAGCTCTTACTGGCTCTCCAGCCCTCACCCCTGGCCTTGACCACGGCACTGCGACCTGGCATACCAGCGGCGGCTGAGCTCGCTCGAGGGCCGGGACCTGAGGATGTAGATCACATCGAAGAGCGCAGAGAAGAGGGGAAGGCTCGCATGGACCTAACCTGGCTACACTACGGCCGATGGCACACGAGTCTGGCACAACATGGGGAAACAACTCTCGGTTACCAAGATAAGTCTCGCACCCGGGTCGACCGAGTGCTACGGCATAAGACTCTTGCCTCTAGCTGCCCTGCTATGGCGGCGTCGCCTCCCTTTCCCATCCTCAGGTAGCTGCTTGCGCGCTAAATGGGACCTCTTGAGCATCGTGCCTTAGGAGCTCTTACTGGACCTCGGGCCGCTCACCTCCTGGCCTTGACCACGGCATCGCGACCTGGCATACCAGCGATGGTTGCAGCCTGCTTGGGGACCGGGACCTGTCGGCGTAGAGCACCAAGCTATCGCGGGGTTGGAAAGGGGAGACCGAGCCGAAGCAGGACATGTGTTCGCAAATTTTCATAATAAGGATAATATCAACAAAAGACATTACAGACCCTTTACACACCCCATGGGGTCCATCTTGATTCCTCGCAGGGAACAAAAGAAGGAAGTTTCTAGGGGCCCTATCTACATGCGCCCGCGCCGCCGACGCCATCATCAACAATGGGCCACAGGAGGCCGGCACCAACCTCATCCAGATCAGCGACGGCGGCAGCCGGACGCTGTGGCCTTGCTCCGGGCGCGGCGAGAGCTCGGGGGCACGTAGTTGTCGTCGCTTGTCTCTGGAGTCTCGTCGAGCTCGGGACAATCGCTGGACCACCAGGATCGCCGCCACTGCTGGAGGAGCTGCTGGTGAAGTGTAACACCCACGATGCGGCTATATCTCCCACGTGTCGAGGCATGACTTAGAGGCTTAACCGCATGGTGGTTTAGTCACGAGTGGGGTAATCTTCACACAATCCCATGTACTGAATAAGAAAGGGATAAAGAGTTGGCTTACAATCGCCACTTCACACAAATAACAAGTTAAACATACATCATCCAGAGTACAATCAAAGGTCCGACTATGGAACCAAAATAAAGGAAGACAACCCCAAATGCTAGATCCCCGATCGTCCCAACTGGGCTCCACTACTGATCATCAGGAAACGAAACGTAGTAACGACCCAGATCCTCGTCGAACTCCCACTTGAGTTTGGTAGCATCACCTGCACTGGTATCATCGGCACCTGCAACTGTTTGGAAGCATCCGTGAGTCACGAGGACTTAGCAATCTCACACCCGCGAGATCAAGACTATTTAAGCTTATGGTAGGATGTGGTAATGAGGAGGAGTTGCAGCAAGCGCTAAGAAAATATGGAGGCTAACATACGCAAATAAGAGTAAGGTGAGAAGCTACGCAATGGTCGTGAAACTACAAGTGATCAAGAAGTGATCCTGAAACTATTTACATTCAAGCATAACACAAGACCATGTTCACTTCCCGGACTCCGCCGAAAAGAGACCATCACTGCTACACACGCGATTGATTCATTTTAATTAAGTCAAGTGTCAAGTTATCTACAACCGGATATTAACAAATTCCCATCTGCCACATAACCGCAGGCATGACTCTCAAAAGTTTATACCCTGCAGGGGTGTTCCAACTTAGCCCATCACAAGCTCTCACGGTCAACGAAGGATATTCCTTCTCTCGGAAAGACCCGATCAGTCTCGGAATCCCGGTTACAAGGCATTTCGACAATGGCAAAACAAGACCAACAAGACCACCTGACTGTGCCGACAAATCTCTATATGTGATAGCCTGGCTTATTAGGGATGATAGACTACTCATATCAATAAGGAATTCCTTCTTTGGAGTTCCCGCACTCCCGGGAGCAACTTCCCGGTCGGTCACCCATCCTGACACTACTCCAAGCTGAGCACGCTTAACTTTGGAATTCTGTCCGAATGGGCTCCCGGAAAAGAAGGAATTCCTTATTGATATGAGTAGTCTATCATCCCTAATAAGCTAGGCTATCACATACACCCCCACTCAGAGGAACCGACGTCCTCGTCGGGCCACAGGAACGTTCCCTCTTGGCACAAACGTCTGTGCTTCCAGTCTGGTACATGTGACATGCAGGGTGCCACGACGGGTCACAAACGTCATGAACAACATGACCACGCACCTGTCCGCAACCATCCGTGTAACCGCGAGGGTCGGCTCTGATACCAACTTGTAACGCCCCGGACATACCCGCCGGTGGTCGTCACTCCTGGCGGGATCTAGACTGCTCCCACAGATCAATACTAGTCTTTTCTGCACACTTTGTCCTCACTCGTGCGCACCCGGGAGCAACTTCCCGGTAGGTCACCCATCCTGACACTACTCCAAGCTGAGCACGCTTAAATTTGGAGTTCTGTCCGAATGGGCTCCTGGAAAAGAAGGAATTCCTTATTGATATGAGTAGTCTATCATCCCTAATAAGCCAGGCTATCACAAGCGGCTTTGCTGGTTTAGTTTTACCATTGTCGAGATGTCTTCTAACCGTGATTCCGAGTCTGATCGGACTGTCTTGGGAGAAGGAATATCCTTCGTTGACCGTGAGAGCTTGTGGTGGGCTAAGTTGGGACACCACTGCAGGGATTTGATCTTTCGAAAGCCATGCCCGTAGTTATGGGCAGATGGGAATTTGTTAATGTCCGGTTGTAGATAACCTGAAACTTAACTTAATTAAAATGAATCAACAGAGTGTGTGGCCATGATGGTCTCGTGTTATGATTGAACGTAGGTTGTTCTAGGATCACTTCTTGATCATAGTTGTTCGATCGTGCCTTTGCCTTCTCTTCTCGCTCTCTTTTGCGTATGTTAGCCACCATATATGCTAGTCGCTTGCTGCAGCTCCACATCGTACTTTTACCCTTCCTATAACCTTAAATATTTTTGATTGCGAGGGTGTGAGATTGTTGAGTCCCCGTGACTCACGGATTCTTCCAAAACCAAATGCAGGGACCGATGATACCGCTCCAGGTGATTCGACTGAGCTCAAGTGGGAGTTCGATGAGGACTTAGGACGATACTACGTTTCATTTCCAGACGATCAGTAGTGGTGCCCAGTTGGGGCGATCGGGGACATTGTTGCTTTTGGGGTTTATCTTCATTTTGGTTCCGTAGTCGGACCTTGAGTGTAACTGGATGAATGTAATGATATTTATGCTATTTGTGTGGCGTGGAGAGTGTAAGCCAACTATGTACCTTTTCCCTTATTTATTACATGGGTTGTTGTGAAGATTACCTCACTTGCGACATTGCTTTTAATGCGGTTATGCCTCTAAGTCATGCTTCGAGACGTGGGAGATATAGCCGCATCAAGGGCGTTACAAGTTGGTATCAGAGCCTTCCCCGACTTCAGGAGCCCCCTGCTTGATCGAATCGTTGGCGTTGTTGAGTCTAGAAAAATGTTTTGAGTCATTTAGGAATTATATATATCGGAGAGTAGGATTCTTTTTAATCCTCAGTCCCTTCGTCGCTCTGGTGAGGCATCATGACGTAGAGTTTTGACTCTTCTCTTCTCAAATTTCACAAAAAAAAATTTAGGATCACGCGGGTATCTTGGAATCATTCTGATGGTTTTGTGACGAGAACATTGTTCTTGGTGCCTCCTGACATTTAGGGGTTGTGGCAGTGTCCCGGGAAGTTGAGCTCCGAGGTGTTGTCATCACAATTTTATCGTTGCAATTCTGGAATACCTGAGTTTCGTCGACATCGAAAATCTCTTTTATGCATTTGCTGGTGAGATAACCTCGACGCCACCCAGTACTGGGGCGGGAGGTCGGGAGTATCACCATAACTCGTATAACTGATGCTTTTCGAAGGTTGAGGTAAATGATTTCCGAAGTTTTCTTGGTTATGTGTTGAAGGATGGATACAGCTGGATGTAGGATTTGCTAGCTTTGGGTGAGATATTATGCTTCCCCTGTATCCCCAACACCTGATTGCATAATCGGAAAGGTTCGGGAGTTTCATAGGTGGGAATTCATGTAGCTCTTGTATTTCTTCCACGGATATTTGGTTTGTGATTGGGTAATCCTCACCAAGTATTTGTTCATGTCCGTACCTTGTTTTTTTTTATTCTTCTACCTCGATCTAAGTGGCTTCTCAATTTATGGAAGTGTGACCATTTCTATTGGAATGCATTCGTTCATTTTGTTCGAATGTTAAGACTATATGTTGCAATTTCAATCCGTTTGATTTAGCTTGAATATATGTCTGTCAAGATGCTAACGGATGTCACCCTCTCCAGGATGGCTCCTCCAACGCGTACGAGTCTGAATCCTGATCCGCCACCACCACCTCCACCTCTGGAGGCATGGCAAGCTATGATGGCCGCTACCAATGCAAACACACAGCTGATTATGCAAATTCTGCAAGAGCGCAACCAAGGGTATCATGGCCATGGCAACAATCAGAATCAGTTTGCTACACTGAACCAGTTCCTCGCTAACTAGCCAAAGACCTTCAGCAACTGTGTCGAGGCAACAGACGCTGATGATTGGCTCGTGGATATCTGCAAGCATTTCGAGTGCAGCAACGTCAGGCCTGAGGACTTTGTCAAGTTTTCCTCCTTCCAACTCAAAGACCAAGCTGCAGAATGGTTTCAACAATACAAAGATTCCAGAGGAGGCCGTGTGATTACCTGGGATGAATTCCGTCAAGACTTCAAAGCTCACCACATTCCTCAAAGTGTTGTTGAGAGCAAGCGTGAGGAATTCCGCAACCTGAAGCAAGGCAGCTTGTCTGTTTACCAGTATAACATCATGTTCCAGAAGCTCGCTCGTTTCACCAAGCAGGACGTCCCTGATGAGAAGAGCATGATTTATCAGTTTAGGGGTGGCCTTAGAGAAGATCTTCAACTTTCTCTTGTCCTTTTCGAGCCTCAGAAGTACGATGAGTTTTCCAACATGTCAATGAAACAACAGGATGCTCAACTCAAGTGCGATGCTTCCAAGAAGCGAGTCAGAGATGCAACTCCTTCTTCCTCAACTCAAGTGGCTACTAAGCAGCAAAAGTATTGGTTGCCTCCTCCTCCTCTGTTCCGTCAACCTTATCAGCAGAAGAGCAAAGGTGGCAATGGATCTTCCCACCCACCCAACCCAGGCTTTCAGAACAAGACTTCATCTCAAGCTCCAAAATCAAGTGCTCCGTATCACCGTCCGCTTTCAGAGGTCACGTGCAACAAGTGTCAGCAGAAGGGTCACTATGCCAACAAATGCTTCAACCAGAGGCGTCTCCCTCCTCCTCCTCCTGTGAGATCTGCCAGCACCGCAGTGGTCAAGCATAATCCCAAGCATGCCAAGGTCAACTTGTTGAACGCAGCTCAGGCAGAGGACTCGTCAGATGTCATCATGGGTAACCTTCCTGTTAACGATGTTCCTGCTAAAGTACTTTTTGATACTGGTGCATCGCATTATTTATTACCATTCCCATTTGCATCGAAGAACAATGTTAACACTGAGGTTTTACCTAAAGTCATGCAAGTTGTTTCTCCTGGAAAGCTTATGACTTCTAGTTTGGTTGCTCCAGATGTTTCTATCATGTTGGGCGACTACAAGTTTCTGTCCTCTCCAATGGTCCTTGGTAACTCGGATATTGATCTTATTCTCGGAATGGATTGGCTTTCTAAGCACAAGGCTCACCTTGATTGTGCTGCCAGGCAGATCCAATTGACACATTTGTCTGAGGATGTCATCGTCTTTGCCGCTCGTGATGATACCATTCGACTGTTTTCTCTCAATGAGAAGGGCGAGCTGGATGCCATCTCTCAGATTCGAGTCATTTGTGAGTATCAAGACATCTTTCCAGATGAGCTTCCAGGAATGCCTCCTCACCAGCCAGTTGAATTCGTCATCGATCTTGAGCCTGGCACGGAACCTGTTTGTAAACGTCCTTACAAGCTTGGACCTGAAGAGTTGAAGGAGCTGAAGAAGCAACTCGATATTCAAGAGCGTATGGGTCTCATCCGACCAAGTTCTTCTCCATGGGGTTGTGGTGTTCTTTTCGTCAAGAAGAAGGATGGAATGGACCGACTTTGTGTCGACTACCGTCCATTGAACAAGAAGACCATAAAGAACAAGTACCCACTTCCCAACATCAACGAGCTGTTTGAACAACTCAAAGGTGCTCAAGTATTCTCCAAGCTTGATCTCCGTATGGGCTATCATCAGATTCGCATTCGTGAAGAAGATATCCCTAAGAAAGCATTCAGAACAAGCCATGGTTCATATGAATACACTGTCATGTCTTTCGGTCTTGTCAACGCTCCGCCAACATTCTCTCGCATGATGAACTTCATCTTCAATGCCAACACTAATGACTTCGTCTTGGTATACCTCGATGACATTTTGGTCTTTTCCAGGAACAAGGAGGATCATGCCAAGCTCTTAAGATTTGTGCTGGATAAACTCAGAGAACATCAGTTCTATGTGAAGTTTTCAAAGTGCGAGTTTTGGCTCGATGAGGTGTTCTCTACCTTGGGCATATCATCTCTGCCAAGGGCATAGCGGTTAATCCTGAGAAGGTGTCTACAATTGTGAATTGGGAACCACCTCAGAACGTGAAGCAACTTCGCAGTTTCCTTGGGCTCGCAAGTTATTGTCGAAGGTTCGTTGAGAACTTCTCTAAGATCGCGAAGCCTCTTTCCAACCTTCTCTAGAAGCATGTGAAGTACGTCTGGTTGCCTGAATGTGACATTGCTTTCAACACCCTAAAAGAGAAGTTAGTCACTGCTCCAGTTCTGACTCCTCCTGATGAATCCAAACCGTTCGAGGTCTTCTGTGATGCTTCCCTTCAAGGTCTTGGTGCAGTGTTGATGCAAGAGAAGAAAGTTGTGGCCTATACCTCTCGCCAGTTGAAGCCCAACGAAAAGAACTACCCCACTCATGACCCCGAGTTGGCGGAAGTTGTCCATGCTCTTTTAACTTGGAGACATCTCTTATTAGGAAGAAAAGTGGACATCTTCACTGATCATAAAAGTCTCAAGTACATCTTCACTCAGCCAAACCTCAACCTCAAGCAGACTCGTTGGATCGAAATGATTCAACAGTATAATCCGAGTATCAAATATACTCCAGGCAAGGCCAATGTAATTGCTGATGCACTGAGCAAGAAGGCTTACTGCAACAGTCTGATTCTCAAGCCTTACCAACCCGAGCTTTGTGAAGCTTTCCGCAAACTCAATCTGCAAGTTGTTCCTCAAGGATTTCTGGCCAACCTCCAAGTCTCTCCTACTTTGGAAGATCAGATTCGTGAGGCTCAACTTCTTGATGCTATGGTGAAGAAGGTGAAGATTGGGATAACCAAGAGTCAACCCAAGCACAAGTGTTATCGCCTTGATGACAAGGATACTCTATTCTTCGAGGATCACATTGTTGTGCCAAAAGGTGACCTTCGTAAAGTCATTATGAACGAGGCTCACAATTCACTCCTCTCTATTCACCCTGGGAGTACAAAGATGTACCAGGACCTCAAGCAGTCGTATTGGTGGACTCGAATGAAGCGCGAGATTGCTCAGTTCGTGAATGAATGTGATGTCTGCAGAAGAGTGAAAGAAGAACACCAACGACCAGCTGGTCTCCTCCAACCTCTTGCCATTCCAGAATGGAAGTTTGACCATATTGAGATGGACTTCGTGACTGGATTTCCAAAGTCTAAGCGTGGCAATGATGCTATCTTTGTTGTCATCGACAAACTCACTAAAGTGGCTCATTTTCTTCCTATCAAAGAATCTATCACAGCAGCTCAGTTGGTAGAGCTATATACCTCCCGGATTGTCTCTTTGCACGGCATTTCGCAGTTGATTTCTTCAGATCGTGGCAGCATCTTCACATCTAAGTTCTGGGATTCTTTTCAGAAGGCCATGGGCACCAACATTCCCTTTAGCACAACTTTTCATCCTCAAACTAGTGGCCAAGTCGAGCGAGTAAATCAGATTCTTGAAGATATGCACATGGCTTGCATCATTTCTTTCGGTATGAAGTGGGAAGATTGTCTTCCATATGCCGAGTTCTCCTACAACAACAGCTTTCAAGCGAGTTCGGGCAAGGCCCCATTCGAAATTCTCTATGGCAAGAAGTGCCATAATCCTCTTAACTGGTTAGAGACTGGCGAACGCCAACTTCTTGGAAATGACTTGATCACAGAGGAAGAAGAAATGTGCAAAGTCATTCGTGAAAATCTCAAAGCCACATAATCGCGCCAGAAGAGTTACTATGATAGCAAGCATCGTGACTTGGCTTTCGAGATCAGAGACCATGTCTACCTCCGCGTCTCTCCAATGAAAGGTACTCATCGCTTCGGTATCAAAGGGAAGCTTGCCCCTAGATATGTGGGTCCTTTCAAGATCATCAGCAAAAGAGGCGATCTCTCCTATCAACTTGAGCTTCCCTCCAACTTTGCAAACGTGCACGGCGTGTTTCACGTGTCTCAACTCCGCAACTGTTTCAAGACTCCTGACCGCACCATCAACTTCGAAGAGATTGATCTCCAAGAAGACCTGTCTTATCATGAGTACCGCATTGCTATTCTTGAAGAAACTAAGCGCAAGACTCGCAACAAGTCTATCAAATTCCTGAAAGTCAAGTGGTCACATCATTCCGACCGTGAAGCCACCTGGGAGCGCAAGGATCACCTCCGTTCTGAGTAACGGAGTTTTTCCAGTCCTAGATCTCGGGACAAGATCCTTTCGTAGTGGTGGAGTGTTGTAACACCCCGTATGTAACATGCCATATTTGTATTCCAGATCTTGCCATTTTCGGCACTAAGTTATGATATTCCCTCGTTGTCAGGTTTTTGTCTTTGTGTGCTTTTGTCTTTGTCATGTATCTCATATCATGTCATCATCTGCATTGCATTTGCATACGTGTTCGTCTCATGCATCCGAGCATTTTCCCCGTTGTCCGTTTTGCATTCCGGCGCTTCTATATCCTCTGGTGTCCCTTTCTACCTCTTTTCGTGTGCGGTTATTAAATGTTCTCGGATTGGACCGAGACTTGCCAAGCGGCCTTGGTTTACTACCGTAGACCGCCTGTCAAGTTTCGTGCCATTTGGACTTCGTTTAATACTCCAACGGTTAACCGAGGGACCAAAAAGGCCTCGTGTGTGTTGCAGCACAACACCCCTTCAATGTGGCCCAAAACCCACCTAAACCCCTTCCATCATCTAGGCCATTCGATCACGACCGCGTGGCCGCAAACCGCACCTCATTTGGAGCCTCCTAGCTCCCTCTACCTCTATTTATAGATCTCTCCCCAAAAATCCCGGGTCTCCTCCACCCCTAACCCTAAAAACTCTGCTCACGCCACGCCGGACGTGTCTGCTTCCGGCCAGACAACCCCGCCGCACCAACCACATCACGCCACGTGTCGCCACCGGGTCTCCCCCCCCCCCGTCGGCTCGCTCGGCCCGGGGAGAGCCCCCGAGGCCCGCACGCCCCGCGCCGCCTCCTACCGCGCCCCGCCGCCTTCTTCTGCCGTTCGGCGTCACCGTGCCGCCGCGGGCACCTTGCCGGACATCGCCTCCTCGCCGCCAGACAGCTCCGTCGGCCGCCCCCGCGCTGGAGCCGCCCCTCGTCGCCCAGATCTCCGCCCCGCACCCCTGTGGACGTGCGCCGGCGACGGCCGCACCACCACCTCGCCTCCCAGCCTCTTCCTCGTCTCCGGCCGGCGACCCATCTTCGGTGAACAGGATTTCAGGCGAACCTCGGGCCACGTGCAGCTACAGTGCCCCGGATCTGGATCTGGACGATTCGGTTGACTTTTGCCCCCCTTACCCTAATTTTTATGCGATCTTCATCATGTCATAATTGCATCACCGTGGCTCCGTTTCGGGCGTGCAGCATATCGAAATGTTCGTCTCGATGAGTACTTCTTTTAATCTCATTGCATCATGTTCATTTGAGCTCATCTTGATGCCCTAAATGCTGTTGGAAGAGGGTTGCGTGATGTTAGTTTCAGATCCGAATCAGCATTTGCACTTTTGTCATTTTTGCCATGATTAATGTGTGCCTCCTATGAACTTGAGCCCTACATGTGTTTTGAATATTCCATGCCATCTTTACAGGGGTGTATGCCATGTATTTTTTTGATCTCTGTGGTGACTAGCACAAGCATGCAAAGGAGCTTACTTAATGTTGCTAATTTCAGGGACTTAGAAATATTCTTAGTCTTTGTCCTGCTGTAATTTTTATGCCATGTGTTCATGTTGCTACCGAGTGATCCGTGTCTCTTTTGAGCATGATCAGTAAGGATGTTTTGTTGATATGGTGGTGCTCTATCCATCCATGTCTTTGTTTGAATTTATGGAGCACCCTAGCTTGAGTCAATCAAGCTCTACTTTTGTTATATAATGTTCCTGGCAGATTGTTAACATGTTTAGCAATTTTGCCGAGCTTGTTGTAATTGATCCGTGCATGCTATGTTGTTTTTCTTGCCATGTTTAGCTTCTATTTCATGTCTACTTGCTGGGTGTATTCTTAGTTTGTCATGTCTTGCCTTGTGGTGAGTGCATCGAGCTCGTAAACATGCCTACTTGATATTTGTTTTGCCATGTTCCAGTTTTTCACCAAGTCTGAATCTGGTAAAGATAATTGCTATGTTCACATGGTTGCCATTGTATTTTCTGATCCCTTTTGGCTCATGGTCAGTAAGGGACTTTTGTTGTATGATTTGAGTAGCTTGATGCCATTCCTTACTTTGCCATGATATGTTCCTGTAGCATGTTGTTATCTTGCTCTAAACATTGCTGCCTGATGTTAAATTCCTGACTTGTTATTTTCACTAAGTCTATAACCTATAATCTTTTGCTCTTTTGCCATGCTTGTTTGAACCTGCTATTGAGTGAATTAGCCGTAGCTCAGTGTTCATCGTTTGTCAAGCATCTTGAGTGGATCCCTTCCATGTATTTTGTTGTTATGCTAGAGTGCTGTAGCATGTTGTTCTTGATGCATTTAGATGGTCTCGTGCTGTTAATCGCAGACCGATGCCATATTTGTTTTGCTTGCCATTTCCAAACCGTGCATCCGATTCCGGTGATCTTTATATCGATTTTGACCTAAATCAACTCCTCTTTCCAGTGGCACTATTGGTTTTCCAAGTTGAAGTCAGTTTCAATCATTCCTTTCCGAATCATGCATATGCATCGCATAACGCATCCCGCATATCATGCCATGTTTTGCATCATGTTGCTTGTGCATTGCACGTGGTTGATTGTGTCTCCCTTTGTTTGTGTTCTTGCTTGGGTAGAGCTAGGAGATGAGTGTGTGATCGAGGAGCCCGTTGAGTACGTTTACGAGGATCAAGCCAACGTCAACTCGGAGAACTTTGCAGGCAAGATGACCATACCCTCGAAATCACTTCTATCTTTGCTTGCTAGATGCTCGCTCTTTTGCTATGCCTATGCTACGATACCTACCACTTGCTTATCATGCCTCCCATATTGCCATGTCAAACCTCTAACCCACCTTGTCCTAGCAAACCATTGTTTGGCTATGTTACCGCTCTGCTCAGCCCCTCTTATAGCGTTGCTAGTTGCAGGTGAAGATTGGAGTTTGTTCCTTGTTGGAACATGCTTATTGTTGGGATATCATTATTATATCTTGTCTACTTTAATGCACCTATATACTTGGTAAAGGGTGGAAGGCTCGGCCTTATGCCTGGTGTTTTGTTCCACTCTTGCCGCCCTAGTGTTATGTTCCTTGATTTTGCGTTCCTTACACGGTTGGGTTATAATGGGAACCCCTTGATAGTTCGCCTTGAATAAAACTCCTCCAGCAATGCCCAACCTTGGTTTTACCATTTGCCACCTAGCCTCTTTTTCCCTTGGGTTTCTGGAGCCCAAGGGTCATCTTTATTTAAACCCCCCTGGGCCGGTGCTCCTCTGAGTGTTGGTCTGACTGAGTAGACTGCGGGGCCACCTCGGGGCAACTTGAGGTTGGTTTTACTCGTAGGATGTCTCATATGAGTGTGCCCTGAGAACGAGATATGTGCAGCTCCTATCAGGATTTGTCGGCACATTCGGGCGGCTTTGCTGGTTTAGTTTTACCATTGTCGAGATGTCTTGTAACTGGGATTCCAAGTCTGATCGGATTGTCTTGGGAGAAGGAATATCCTTCGTTGACCGTGAGAGCTTGTGATGGGCTAAGTTGGGACACCCCTGCAGGAATTTGATATTTTGAAAGTCGTGCCCGCGGTTATGGGCAGATGGGAATTTGTTAATGTCCGGTTGTAGATAACCTGAAACTTAACTTAATTAAAATGAATCAACAGAGTGTGTGGCCATGATGGTCTCTTTTCGACGGAGTCCGGGAAGAGAACACGGTCTCGTGTCATGATTGAACGTAGGTTGTTCTAGGATCACTTCTTGATCATAGTTGTTCGATTGTGCCTTTGCCTTCTCTTCTCGCTCTCTTTTGCGTATGTTAGCCACCATATATGCTAGTCGCTTGCTGCAGCTCCACATCGTACTTTTACCCTTCCTATAAGCTTAAATAGTTTTGATCGCGAGGGTGTGAGATTGCTGAGTCCCCGTGACTCACGGATTCTTCCAAAACCAAATGCAGGGACCGATGATAACGCTCCAGGTGATTCGACTGAGCTCAAGTGGGAGTTTGATGAGGACTCAGGACGATACTACGTATCCTTTCCAGACGATCAGTAGTGGTGCCCAGTTGGGGCGATCGGGGACATTGTTGCTTTTGGGGTTTATCTTCATTTTGGTTCCGTAGTCGGACCTTGAGTGTAACTAGATGAATGTAATGATATTTATGCTATTTGTGTGACGTGGCGAGTGTAAGCCAACTATGTACCTTTTCCTTATTTACTACATGGGTTGTTGTGAAGATTACCTCACTTGCGACATTGCTTTCAATGTGGTTATGCCTCTAAGTCGTGCTTTGACACGTGGGAGATATAGCCGCATCGAGGGCGTTACAAATTATGTCTTCTCAAAATAACATGGCTAAAGAAAGTTATCCCTACAAAATCATATAGTCTGGCTATGCTCTATCTTCACCACACAAAATATTTAAATCATGCACAACCCCGATGACAAGCCAAGCAATTGTTTATGACACGCTTCATCATTGTCATATTGCTTTGGATGATCATGTAGTTGAAATCGTATTTGTGGCAAATCTACCATGCATAATTTATCATACATGTCACTCTTGATTCATTGCCCTTCCCGGTACACTGTCGGAGGCATTCCTATAGAGTCATATTTTGTTCTAGTATCGAGTTGTAATCATTGAGTTGTAAATAAATAGAAGTGTGATGATAATCATTAATAGAGCATTGTCCCAAATAAAAAAGAAAGGCCAAATAAAAAAGGCCCAAAAAGAAAAAAAATAAAAAAATAAAAAGGGGCAATGCTACTATCGTTTTTTCCACACTTGTGCTTCAAAGTAGCACCATGATCTTTATGATAGAAAGTCTCTTGTTTTGTCACTTTCATATACTAGTGGGAATTTTTCATTATAGAACTTGGCTTGTATATTCCAACAATGTGCTTCCTCAAATGCCCTAGGTCTTCGTGATCAAGCAAGTTGGATGCACACCCACTTAGTTTATTTTGTTGAGCTTTCATACATTTATAGCTCTAGTGCATCCATTGCATGGCAATCTCTACTCCTTGCATTGACATCAATTGATAGGCATCTCCCTAGCCCGTTGATTAACCTCGTCGATGTGAGACTTTCTCCTTTTTTTCTTGTCCACATAACCCCCTATCATTATTCTATTCCACCGATAGTGCTATATCCATGGCTCATGCTCATGTATTGCGTGAAGGTTGAAAAAAGTCTGAGATTACTAAAGTACGAAACAATTGCTTGGCTTGTCATCGGGGTTGTGCAAGATGAGAGCATTCTTGTGTGACGAAAATGGAGCATGCCCAAACTATATCATTTTGTAGGGATGAACTTTCTTTTGCCATGTTATTTTGAGAAGACGTGATTGCTTAGTTAGTATGCTTGAAGTATTATTATTTTTATGTCAATATTAAACTTTTGTATTGAATCTCTCGGATCTGAACATTCATGCCACAATAAAGAAAATTACATTGAGAATTATGCTAGGTAGCATTCCACATCAAAAATTCTGTTTTTATCATTTACGTACTCGAGGACGGGCAGGAATTAAGCTTGGGGATGCTTGATACATCTCCAACGTATCTATAATTTTTGATTGTTCCATGCTATTATATTATCTGTTTTGGATGTTAATGGGCTTATTTATACACTTTTATATTATTTTTGGGACTACCCTACTAACCCAAGGCCTAGCGCAAATTGTTGTTTTTTGCCTATTTCAGTGTTTCGCAGAAAAGAAATATCAAACGGAATCCAAACGGAATAAAACCTCCGGGAGAGTTATTTTGGAACAAACGTGATCCAGGGGACTAGGAGTGGACGTCAAGAAACCAACGAGGAGGCCACGAGGAAGGGGGCGCGCCTACCCCCCTGGGCGCGCCCTCCACCCTCGTCGGCCCCTCATGGCTCCACCGACCTACTTCTTCCTCCTATATATATTCATATACCCCAAAAATAACGAGGTGCACCATGAAACCCTATTTCCACCACCGCAACCTTCTGTACCCAAGAGATTCCATCTTGGGACCTTTTCCAGAGCTCCACCGGAGGGGGAAACGATCACGGAGGGCTTCTACATCAACACCATAGCCTCTCCGATGATGTGTGAGTAGTTTACCTCAGACCTTCGGGTCCATAGTTATTAGCTAGATGGCTTCTTCTCTCTCTTTGGATCTCAATACAATGTTCTCCTTGATCTTCTTGGAGATCTATTTGATGTAACTGTTTTTGCGGTGTGTTTGTCGAGATCCGATGAATTGTGGGTTTATGATCAAGTTTATCTATGAACAATATTTTATTCTGCTCTAGAATCTTTTATGTATGATTGGTTATCTTTGCAAGTCTCTTTGAATTATCAGTTTGGTTTGGCCTACTAGATTGATCTTTCTTGCAATGGGAGAAGTTCTTAGCTTTGGGTTCAATCTTGCGGTGTCCTTTCCCAGTGACAGCAGGGGCAGCAAGGCACGTATTGTATTGTTTCCATCGAGGATAAAAAGATGGGGTTTATATAATTTTGCTTGAGTTTATCCCTCTACATAATGTCATCTTTCCTAATGCATTACTTTGTTCTTATGAACTTAATACTCTAGATGCATGATGGATAGCTGTCGATGTGTGGAGTAATAGTAGGAGATGCAGAATCGTTTCGATCTACTTTGTCGCGGACGTGATGCCTATATACATGATCATGCCTAGATATTCTCATAAGTATGCACTTTTCTATCAATTGCTCGACGTGATGCCTATATATCTTGAGAGAAGCCACTAGTGAAACCTATGGCCCCGGGGTCTATCTTTTATCATATAACTTTCCAAACTATTTTATTTTGCAATCTTTATTTTCCTATCTATATCATAAAAATACCAAAAATATTTATCTTATTATTATTATCTCTATCAGATCTCACTCTCGTAAGTGACCGTGAAGGGATTGACAACCCCTTTATCGCGTTGGTTGCGAGGTTCTTATTTGTTTGTGTAGGTACGAGGGACTTGCGTGTAGTCTCCTACTAGATTGATACCTTGGTTCTCAAAAACTGAGGGAAATACTTATGCTACTTTGCTGCATCACCCTCTCCTCTTCAAGGGAAAAACCAACGCAGTGCTCAAGAGGTAGCAGGTTCATCTTGGCATACTTCCTCATTTTCTTCATCTTGGTGCGTCCCACTTGTGGATGCTTCCATATCAACTCTTGGTTCACCTTCTCGTGAGGTAGAAGCTTCCACTTGGATGGACTAGGTACTCTCCTTCACCTCCGTTGGACGAATCTTGCCAATAGAAAAGTCTTGGATTGCTTCCGAAGGATCCTTATCTCCTACATTAATTGGCAACTGCTCTACTTGCGAGCCTTTAGATTCATTAAACTTCACATCTACCGTCTCTTCAACCTTTCGGGTGAAATTGTTGTAGACACGGTAAGTGTGAGAGTTTTATCCATAACCAAGTAGGAAACCTTCATGAGATTTAGGAGCAAATTTAGAATGACGATGCTTATCAAGAATGTAGCACCTTGTGCCGAATACTCGAAAGTACCCAACTTGGGGTTTGTTACCGGTGAGAAGCTCGTATGTCGTCTTGCCGAGCAGCTTGTGAAGATACAAGCGATTTGTTGCATGACAAGCTGTCTCAACCACTTCCACCCAAAAGTGTTTTGGAGTCTTGTACTCATCAAGCATCGTTCTTGCCATCTCAATAAGAGTTCGGTTCTTCCTCTCAACAACTGCATTTTGTTGAGGCGTGTACGTAGCCGAGAACTCATGTGAAATCCCTTCTTCGTCAAGAAAGGTATCCACATTTGCATTCTTGAACTCTGTTCCGTTGTCACTGCGAACCTTCTTGATCTTCACTTCAAATTAATTTTGGGCCTTCCTAGCAAAGTTTTTGAAGATCTTTTGGACCTGCGATTTATCATCAAGAAAGAACACCCACGTAAATCTTGAAAAATCATCGACTATGACTAGACCAAATGAGTTACCACCGAGACTCTTGTAGGCATTGGGGCCAAAGAGATCCATGTGAAGTAGCTCGAGCGGTCTTCTCGTGGTCATGATGTTCTTCACGGGGTGGCTTCCTCCAACTTTTTTTCCTGCATTACAAGCACTACAAAGCCTATCCTTGTCAAATATAACATCTTTTACTCCAAGGATATGATCACCTTTAATAAGATTATCAAGATTTCACATGCCCACATGACCTAACCTTCTATGCCACAACCAACCTTTCAAGGATTTAGCAATTAGGCAAGTTCTAGGTTGAGCCTTTCTAGTGAAATCAACAATATATAGACCACCTCTACGTGTACCGACAAAGACCATTTTATGATTATCTCAATGAAACACTTGGCAATCTACTTCAGTAAATAGGACATTGAAACCAAAGTCAGCAAGTATAGATACGGAAAGTAAATTGTAGCCAAGAGATTCAACGAGCATAACAGTTTGTATAGAGCTATCATGTGAGATGGCCACCTTACCAAGGCCAACCACCTTACCCTTTGAGTTATCACCAAAAGTGACATACTTTCGAGGGCTGTTGTTTTCAGCAAGCTCACAAAACATATCTTTGTCTCCGGTCATATGATCGGTACACCCACTATCAAGAACCCATTCCTTTCCTCCAGCCATGTAGCTGCAAAGATTAGCCATAAGACCAAAGTGTTTCATTGCATCATCAAGATCATAGTCACTATCGTGGTATCCATGTTCAACATCGTCATGTGGTGGATCAATTCCTAGAGAGAGTGATTCATTAGAAGTATGACCGTAACAATGTTTATCTCTATGAATTCTAATGACTTCGGAAATGATATTGCTAATGATTCCAACATCTCCTTTGGCACTCATAAGATTAGTAATCTCAAATAAACAATCACCAAATTTGGGATCATTGGAACTCATCTAACTCAAAGCAATAGACTTATGAAGAATCTCACCTCAGTTTTTCAAGGAATAGTTTGGAAATCGTTCCTCAGGGAATCTACATATGGTGTAGGCACAATCAAGAGCAGGCACGCTAGCAAGCAAGTTTCTAGGCAAACCTCTAGTGATTAAATTGACAGTTCTAAGATTACGAATCAATTCAATAGACTCATCAAGGGTAGGATGCAAAGGATCAACATGAGGTGCACAAGGGCTAGTAATGTACTTGTTCAAATGATATTCATTGAAAATATCAAGCATTTCAATTTTCCACTAATGAAAGTACTATCCATTAAGAATAGGCACTCTACGTCTAAGACTTCCCAATGTATACTCATCCATCTTCCTCCAATGGTGATTAAACCAAAGCAATGGAGACCAAAGCTATGATACCAATTGAAAAGGATCGAGAAGAGGTGTCTAGAGGGGGTGAATAGACACTTAGCAAAGAAAAGTGACCATTTTTAACTTCTTCAAGTTAAGGTGGAGTATTAGAACATGTTTAAACATTCACAATACATATCAAGCAAGCATGACAAGAGTATATGGGCAGCGAAAGTAAAGCATGCAACTTTGCAAGAATGTAAAGGAATGGGATTGGAGTTTGCAAACGCAATTGGAGACACGGTGATTTTTGGCATGGTTCCGATAGGTGGTGCTATCGTACATCCACGTTGATGGAGACTTCAACCCACGAAGGGTAACGGTTGCGCGAGTCCACGGAGGGCTCCACCCACGAAGGGTCCACGAAGAAGAAACCTTGTCTATCCCACCATGGCCATCGCCCATGAAGGACTTGCCTCACTAGGGTATATCTTCATGAAGTAAGCGATCTCCTTGCCCGTACAAACTCCTTGGTTCAACTCCACAATCTTGATGGAGGCTCCCAAGTGACACCTAACCAATCTAGGAGAAACCACTCTCCAAAAGGTAATAGACGGTGTGTTGGTAATGAACTCCTTGCTCTTGTGCTTCAAATGATAGTCTCCCCAACACTCAACTCTCTCTCATAGGATTGGATTTGTTGGAAAGATGATTTGAGTGGAAAGCAACTTGGGGAAGGCTAGAGATCAAGATTTATGTGGTTGGAATGGAATATCTTGACCTCTACACAAGTGTAGGTGGTTCTCTCTCAGAAAATGTATGATGGAACTGTAGGCATGTTCTGATGGCTCTGTCCATGAATGAAGAGTGGGTGGAGGGGTATTTATAGCCTCCACACAAACTCTAACCGTTACACAGAATTGACCAAACTCGGTGAGACCGAATCATGAAACTCAGTCGGACCAATTCAGTTCAGAATGTGAACGTTAGGATTTTCGGTGGGACCGACATGATCAGCTCGCTGGGACCGATGTGCTACGGTTAGGGTAAAACCTCATCTCAGTTCGACCGATTACACAAACTCGGTGGGACCAATTTGGGTAATAAGCGAAACAGAGAGTTGGCCAAGCAAACTCATGGGACCAGTTGCATATCTCGGTGAGACTAAGATTATTGCAATCGGCAACAAAGAGTTTGCAAGCCCATCTCGGTGAGACCGAGATCCCATCAGTGTGACCGAATTGATTAGGGTTTGTGGCAATGGCTATGTCAAGAGAACTCAGTGGCGCCGGTTGAAAGATTTCAGTGGGGTCGAGTTTGACTTCTCGTTTGGGACATATGTGGATATGAGAAAGTGGTTGAGAGCTTTGGAGCATATCACTAAGCACTTTGAGAAAGCAAGCCATTAAGAAACACCTCATCCCCTTTTAATAATATTGTCTTTCCTATGGACTCAATGTGATCTTGGATCACTAAAACCAAAATGCATAGTCTTGAGCCAATCTTTTGTCATTAGCATTTTGAAGGGGTTCCACACCTTCTTGTCCATGCCACTCCATCTATCGAACTTATCTGAAATATACTAGATAAAACCATTAGTCCAACAAGAGATATGTTGACATTAATTACCAAAACCACCCAGGGAGCAATTGTGCTTTTAGGGAATCAGGCTAGCAAAGAGGGCATGACGATGAATGGGGATATCGGTGGTCATCCTATCAATTGCGGCGCGGGAAGCAGACCAGGGTACCGTCGCCCCCCACTCATTGGAATCGGCAGAGAGCGTCGGGCGAACCTTGTCCATCGCTTCTTGGTTGAGCACAACCGAATGCTCGACGGCGGGCTCGAAGGACGACGGTGCTTCAGCTAAGGCATGTGGCTTCTTCTTTCCCTTCTTCTTTCAGCTAGGTGCCATGGCTGTGGAGAGGGTTGGACCCCGGTCGAGGCGGAGGGGGAGACCGCTGTTTTCTAGAAGGTGAAGGAGTTGGGGGAGCGTGCTACCAATGATGGAGGTGGAGCTGTGTAGGTAATGGAGGTCACCTAGCCTAGTGGATATCAAGGCCGTGTGGGGAAGTGGAGGCACCCACGTACTGTCGGTTGCCACACGTCGACCGAGGCCGCAGGAGGTTGAGGCCCGCGGTGCTCCGCACTTTCCCTTTGGCTTCACCTCAAAGCCAAGTTCGAGCATGCCTTGGGCTCGGGGGCTACTGTCAGCATCCTAGGAATGGGGGTACCCAGACTTGCCTGCCTGCGGCCCATGACGTGGCTCCACCAGCGGCCTGGTACGGCCCATCATCTGAAGTGACAACTCAAGACCCTTGGGAGGGGCCAAGCCTCGCGTTGCGGATGACGCCAATGTAACACCCCGGATGTAATTTACCTTATTTGTATTCCAACTCTTGCTATTTCCTGCACTAAGTTATGATATTTCCTCATTGTCGGGTTTTTGTCTCCATGTGTTTTGTCTTTGTCATGCATCTCATATCATGTCATCATGTGCATTGCATTTGCATACGTGTTCGTCTCATGCATCTGAGCATTTTCCCCATTGTCCATTTTGCATTTCGGCGCTCCTATGTCCTCCGGTGGTCCTGTCTACCTCTTTTCGTGTGCGGGTGTTAAAAGTTTTCGGATTGGACCGAGACTTGTCATGCGGCCTTGGTTTACTACCGGTAGACCGCCTGTCAAGTTTCGTGCCATTTGGACTTTGTTTGATACTCCAACGGTTAACCGAGGGACCGAAAAGGCCTCGTGTGTGTTGCAGCCCAACACCCCTCCAAAGTGGCCCAAAACCCACCTAAGCCTCCTCCATCACCTAGTCCGTTCGATCACGATCACGTGGCGGCAAACTGCACCTCATTTGGACTCTCCTAACTCCCTCTACCTCTATTTAAAGGCCTCCCCCAAAATTTTCGGGCAAACCCTAGTCCCCTCCCTCTCAACGCGCCGCTGGAAAATTTTCGTCCGGCCGGACACGTCCGACCTGCCCCCGCCGCGGCCACATGTTGCCGCCCTATTCGCCGCCGCCCGGTCCCCAGTTCACCGCGTCGCCAGGGCCCGCGGGGCCCATCGCCGGCCCTCCCCGCAGCCCATCCGAGCACCGTCGCCCGCGCCTGTTCGCCGCCATCACCGACCCGGTTCCCCGCCGCCTTCGCCGCTCGACCTCGCCGCCGGCGAGCTTGCCCGCCGCCCAGCCTCGTGCAGCCCGACGTCGGCCGCCCTCGCCTCCACAGCGCCACCGCGCGTCCACGCCGCCGGCCAGCCGCCTCTCCGCCGGATCCGCTCGAGCACCGCGCGCCCCTCGCCGCCCTCGGGTGCCACGGCCTCCCCTCGCCGGAGCGAGCTCGTAGCTTGCCGGAGACCTCGAGTTGCACCGCCGCTACAGTGCTCGTCGCCGGATCTGAGATTGCCGCTACAGTAAACCCTAGTCGGGGGTTCACTTTTCGCTCTCCTCATGTTACTTTTTGCATACTTTGACGCATCATAACTTCCTCATGGTGGCTCCGATTCGTGCGTGTAGCATATCAAAATGTTCGTCTCGACGAGTACATCATTTCACCTTAGTGCATCATTTTCATTTGAGCTCATCTTGATGCCCGAAATGCTGTTGGAAGAGGGCTATGTGATGATAGTTTCAGATCTGTTTCAGCAAATGCACTTTTGTCATTTTTGCCATGATTAATGTATGCATTCTATGATCCTGAGCTCTACATGTGTTTTGAAGAATGCCATGTCATCTTTACAGGGGTATATGCCATGTATTTTTGTGATCTTTGTGGTGACTAGCACAAGCATGCAAAGTAGCCTACTCAATGATGCTGATTTCAGGGACTTAGAATTTCACTAAGTCCTTCCCCTGTCATTATGTTTATGCCATATGTTCATGTTGTTTCCTAGAGATCCGTGCCTCTTTTGAGCATGATCGGTAAGGATGTTTTGTAGATAATGTTGTGCTCTATCCATCCCTGCATTTGTTTGCATTTCTGGAGCACACTAGCTTGAGTCAATCGAGCTCTACTTTTGCTATAAAATGTTCCTGGCAGATTGTTAACATGTTTAGCAATTTTGCCGAGCTTGTTGTTGTTGATCCGTGCATGCTATGTTGTTGTTCTTGCCATGTCTAGCTTCTATGCCATGTCTATTTGCTGGGTGTATGCTTAGTTTGTCATGCAATGCCTCGTAGTGAGTGCATCGAGCTCGTAAACATGCCTACTCGTTATCTGTTTTGCCATGCTCCAGTTTTTCACTAAGTCTGAATCTGTTTATGTTTTTGCTATGTTCACATGCTTGCAATTGTATTTTCTGATCCCTTTTGGCTCATGGTCACTAAGGGACTTTATTTGTATGCTTTGAGTATCTTCATACCATGCCTTGCTTTGCCATGATATGTTCCTGTAGCATGTAGTTATCGTGCTCTAAACTTTGCTTCCTGATGTTAAATTCCTGACTTGCTGTTAATTTCACTAAGTCTGAAACCAGTAATCTTTTGCACTTTTGCCATGCTTGTTTGAACCTGTTAATGAGTGAATTAGCCGCAGCTTAGTGTTCATCTTTTGTAAAGCATCATGAGTGGATCCCTGCCATGTATTTTGTGGTCATGTTTGAGTGTAGTAGCTTATTTATCTTGATGCATTTAAAAGGCTACTTGCTGTTTATCGCAGATCGGTGCCATATTTGTTTTGCTTGCCATTTCCAAACCGTGCATCCGATTCCAGTGATCTTTATACCAATTTTGACCGAAATCAACTCCTCTTTCCAGTGGAACTCTTGGTTTTCCAGGTTGAGGCCAGGTTCAACTGTTCCTTTTCCAAATCTTGCACATGCATCATATATCGCATCCCGCATATCATACCATGTTTGCATCATGTTGCTCGAGAATTGCACGTGGTTGATTGTGTTCCTTTTTGCTTGTTGTTCTTGCTTGGGTAGAGCCAGGAGACGAGTACGTGAATGAGGAGCCCGTTGAGTATGCTTACGAGGATCAAGACAACTCTGAGAACTTTGTAGTCAAGATTGGTCATACCCTCAAAATCACTTCTATCTTTGCTTGCTAGATGCTCGCTCTTTTGCTATGCCTATGCTACGATACCTTCCACTTGCTTATCATGCCTCCCCAGTTGCCATGTCAAACCTCTAACCCACCATGTCCTAGCAAACCGTTGTTTGGCTATGTTACCGCTTTGCTCAGCCCCTCTTATAGCGTTGCTAGTTGGAGGTGAAGTTTGGAGATCGTTCCTTGTGGGAACATGTTTATTGTTGGGATATCACCATATTATCTTGTTTATCTTAATGCACCTATATACTTGGTAAAGGGTGAAAGGCTCGGCCTTATGCCTGGTGTTTTGTTCCACTCTTGCCGCCCTAGTTTCCGTCATATCGGTGTTATGTTCCCGGATTTTGCGTTCTTTACACGGTTGGGTTATAATGGGAACCCCTTGAAAGTTTGCCCTCCAGCAATGCCCAACATTGGTTTTACCATTCGCCACCTAGCCTATTTTTCCCTTGGGTTCCGCGGACTCAAGGGTCATCTTTATTTGAACCCCCGGGCCAGTGCTCCTCTGACTGTTGGTCCAACCTGTCAGCTGTCGGTGGCCACCAGGGGAAACTTTGGGCTGGCCTACCGGAACCTTGGACAATACGGTGTGCCCTAAGAACGAGATATGTGCAGCTCCTATCGGGATTTGTCGGCACATTCGAGTGGCTTTGCTGGTTTAGTTTTACCATTGTCGAGATGTCTTGTAACCGGGATGCCGAGTCTGATCGGATTGTCTTGGGAGAAGGAATATTCTTTGTTGACCATGAGAGCTTGTGATGGGCTAAGTTGGGACTCCCAGCAAGGATTTGAACTTTTGAAAGCCGTGCCCGCGGTTATGGGCAGATGGGAATTTGTTAATATCCGGTTGTAGATAACCTGAAACTTAACTTAATTAAAATGCACCAACCGCGTGTGTAACCGTGATGGTCTCTTCTCGGCGGAGTCCGGGAAGCGAACACGGTGTTGGAGTAATTCTTGACGTAGGTTATTCTAGGATCACTTCGTGATCATAGTTTGTCGCTCGTGCCTTTGCCTTCTCTTCTCGCTCTCTTTTGCGCATATGTTAGCCACCAAATATGCTAGTCGCTTGTTGCAGCTCCACCTCATACCTTTACCTTACCTATAAGCTTAAATAGTCTTGATCGCGAGGGTGTGAGATTGTTGAGTCCCCGTGACTCACAGATTACTTCCAAATCCAGATGCAGGGACTGATGATACTGCTCCAGGTGATGCGTTTGAGCTCAAGTTGGAGTTCGATGAAGACTCTCATCGTTACTACGTGTCTTTCCCAGATGATCAGTAGTGGTGCCCATTTGGGGCGATCGGGGACTTTGTCGCATTTGGGGGTTGATCTTCATTTTGGTTCCGTAGTCGGACCTTGAGTGTAATTGGATGAATGTAATGTTATTTATGCATTTGTGTGACGTGGCGAGTGTAAGCCAACTATGTTACTCCTTTTCCCTTATTGTATTACATGGGTTGTTGTGAATATTACCTCACTTGCGACATTGCTTTCAATGTGGTTATGCCTCTAAGTCGTGCTTCGACACGTGGGAGATATAGCCACATCGAGGGCATTACAGCCAAGCCCTCCCTGGGGGCAGCCTCAATAGGCTGGCTCCTGAGGAGCACAAATATCTATGCAAGGGGCACCTTGTGAGGATCACGTGACATGAGCCATGACGACCAAGGCCAGGCGGGCGCCAGCAGTTGCAGTTTCCTCTTTAGTGCTAAAGATGCAGGAGTAGGTGAGGAGTCCCGAGGCATCAGGCAAAGGTTTCCATATCGGTGCAACAAGACCAAGGCCAGCATCATGGCAGGACAGAGGTCACCGCGGAGCCCATAGCAGCGTCATCACCAGAGTCTTTGACCGAAGACCACCTTTTGTTAGGATAGCTTGTACTAGTTGCCCCCTTCAAACTTGGCCGTTGTGGGATCCCTTCCTGCCTAACATTTGGGAAGAGGACCAGGGCCTCTATAAATAGTGCTAGCCACCACCGTAGCAAAGGATGGATCATTCGGACCATCCACACACACACACACCTGATCATCGAGCTCAAGAACACATCTCCTTAGGAGGCACTTCATCCATTGTACTAGTTCATCCCTAGCCCTCGAGGTAGTCCACCACCACCACACTGGAGTAGGGTATTACACCACAACGGTTGCCCCAACCAGTATAAATCTCTGTGTCTCATGTTTCTTGGGTTCGTCGAGTTAGGCCGTGGAATCGTCAAGCGAGCGAACCAGAGAGGAGGAATACTTCATGCGCACCCCTGTGTTAGAACCTCAAGGGTTAGCCGGAACTCACGATCTGACACATAAGGCTCCTGCCAGTTGCCGATAACTTTTACAAAACATGATCATCTCATACAATAACGTATATATCATCATGTCTTGACCATATCACATCACAACATGCCCTGCAAAAACAAGTTAGGTGTCCTCTACTTTGTTGTTGCAAGTTTTATGTGGTTGCCACGGGCTTCTAGTAAGAACTGTTCTTACCTACACATCAAAACCACAACGATTTTTCGTCAAGTGTGTTGTTTTAACCTTCAATAAGGACCGACCGTAGTCAAATTCGATTCAACTAAAGATGGACAGACAGACACCCGCTAGACACCTTTATGCAAAACAAGTTGCATATCTGTCGGTGGAACCGGTCTCATGAACGTGGTCATGTAAGGTTGGTCCGGGGCGCTTTATCCAACAATACCACCGAATCAAAATAAGACGTTGGTGGTAAGCAGTATGGCTATGATCGCCCACAACTCTTTGTATTCTACTCGTTCATATCATCTACACATAGACCTAGATCTGATGCTGTCAGATTCGGGTTCCGCAGACCCTTGATAGGTTCGGACACTGGGTTGCGTGGGAAGGACTCCCTCTTCCCAACCTGCCTGCTCAACGAACCCATGGCCTAGCTCGACAAACCCAAGGGACAAGAGACACAGTAGTTTATCCTGGTTTGGGCCACCATGCGGTGTAATACCCTACTCAAGCTTTGTGTTGGATTGCCTCGAGGGGCTGAGGATGAACTAGTACAGTCGACGAACAGCCTCAGGAGGTGAGGTGTTATTGAGCTCGATGAGCTAGTGAGGTGGTCAGGGTGGAATGGATCCGATCCCCTCTATGGTGGTGGCTCGTTCCTATTTATAGTGGCCCCAGTCCTCTTCCCAAATGTAGGTGGGAAGGGATCCCACAATGGCCAAATTTGAAGGGAGACAACTAGTACAAGCTATGCTAACAAAAGTAGTCTTCGCCTGCAAAAGGCTCTAGTGGTGACGCTGCACTAGGCTCCGCGATGATCTCCGTCCTGTCGTCCTGGCAGTCTTGGTCTTGTTGCACCAATATTGAAATGTTTGCTTGATTCCTCGGGACTCCGTGCCTGTGCTTGCCACCTTGGCACCAAAGGGGAAACTGGTACACTGCGCCCGCTGGCACGCGCCTGGCCTTGGTCATCATGGCTCACGTCATGTGAACCTCGCGAGGTGCACCTTGCATTGATATCTCCGCTCCTTAGGAGCCAAGCCGGTGAGGCCGCCAACCAAGGAGGCCCTGGTGTCGTCCGCCTCGCGAGGCTTGGCCCCTTGTGAGGGTCTTGGGTTGTTGTTGATGAAGCTAGGCTGTACCGTGCCGTTGACGGAGCCATGCCATGGGCCCCAACTAGGAAAGTCTAGGTACCCCCATTCCCAGGACGCCGACAGATGCCACTTTTGGGGACGTAGCATGCAATTTCAAAAATTTCCTACGATCACGCAAGATCTATCTAGGAGATGCATAGCAACGAAAGGGGGAGAGTCAGTCCACGTACCCTTGTAGACCGAAAGCGGAAGCGTTAACTTAACGCGGTTGATGTAGTCGAACGTCTTCATGATCCAACCAATCAAAGTACCGAACATACGGCACATCTGATTTCAGCACACGTTCAACTCGATTACGTCCCTCGAACTCTTGATCCATTAAAGTGTTGAGGGAGAGTTTTGTCAGCACGACGGTGTGGTGACGGTGATGGTGATGTGATCCGCGCAGGGCTTCGCCTAAGAACTATGACAATATGACAGGAGGAGTAAACCGTGGATGGGGCACCACACACGGCTAAGATAACAATTGATGTGCTTTGGGGTGCCCTCGTGCCCCCGTATATGAAGGAGGAGGGGAGGAGGCCGCCCTAAGGGGGCGCGCCATGGGGGGGGGACCGACTAGGACTCCTAGTCCAAGTCGGCCCCCTTCCTTCTTTCGGAGGGGGAAAGGGGGAAGGAGAGGGAGAGGGGGAAGGAAAGGAGGGCCGCGCCCCCTCCCCTTGTCTAATTCGGACAACCCATGGGGGAGGGGGCGCCACCCCTTGTGGGCTCCCCTCTCTCTCCCCTATGGCCCATGTTGGCCCATTAGTTTCCCGGGGGGTTCCAGTAACCTCCCAGTACTCCAAAAAAATACCTGAAACACTCCGGAACCATTCCGGTGTCCGAATACCATCGTCCAATATATTAATATTTACCTCTAGACTATTCGAGACTCGTCGTCATATCCGTGATCTCATTCGCAACTCCAAACAATATTCGGTCACCAAAACACATAAATCATAATACAAATCATCATTGAACATTAAGCGTGCGGACCCTACAGGTTCGAGAACTATGTGGACATGACCAAGACACATCTCCGATCAATAACCAACAGCGGAACCTGGATGCTCATATTGGTTCCTACATATTCTACGAAGATCTTTATCGGTCAAACCGCAATGACAACATACGTTATTGCCTTTGTCATGGGTATGTTACTTGCCCGAGATTCAATCGTCGGTATCCTCATACCTAGTTCAATCTCATTATCGGCAAGTCTCTTTACTCGTTCCGTAATGCCTCATGATGCAACTAACTCATTAGTCACATTGCTTGTCAGATTCGGGGTTCCGCAGACCCTTGAGAGGTTCGAACACTGGGGTGCGCGCGAAGAACTCTCTGCTCCTAGTCTGCATGCTCGATGATTCCATGGCCTAGCTTGACGAACCCAAGGGACAAGAGACACAAGGGTTTATCTTGGTTTCGGCCACCTTGCGGTGTAATACCCTACTCAAGCTTTGTGGTGGATTGCCTTGAGGGGATGAGGTTGCACTAGTACAATGGTTAAACAGCTTCAGGAGGTGAGGTGTTCTTGAGCTCGATGAGCTAGTGTGTGAGTGGATGATCTCAGTGATCCCCCTCCTCTCCTCTCTTCCTTCTTCTCTATGGTGGTGGCTAGGTCCTATTTATAGTGGCCTTGGTCCTCTTCCCAAATGTAAGGTGGGAAGGGATCCAACAACGGCCAAATTTGAAGGGGGACAACTAGTACAAGTTGTCCTGACAAAAGTAGTCTTCGCCTACAAAAGGCTCTGGTGGTGACGTTGTGGTGGGCTCCGCGATGACCTCCGTCCTGCCGTCCTGGCGGTCTTGGTCTTGTTGCACCGATATGGAAACCTTTGCTTGATTCCTCGGGACTCCGTGCCTGTGCTTGCCTCCTTGGCACCAAAGGGGAAACTGTTACACTACGCCCGCCTGGCCTTGGTCGTCATGGCTCACGTCATGTTTACCTCGCGAGGTGCACCTTGCCTTGATATCTCCACTCCTCGGGAGCCAGCCTGGTGAGGCCACCCCCTAGGCAAGTCTTGGTGTCGTCCGCCTCACGAGGCTTTGCCCCTCGCGAGGGTCTTGAGTTGTTTCTGAAGCTGTGCCATACCAGGCCGTTGATGGAGCCACGTTGTGGGCCGCAGGCAGGCAAGTCTGGGTACCCCCGTTCCCAAGACGCCGATAGCAGCCCCCGGGCCCAAGGCGCGCTCGAACGTGGCTTCGAGGCAAAGCCAAAGGGCAAGGGCGGAGCGCCGCGGGCCCCAACCACCTACGGCCTCGGTCGACGCATGGTGATCAATGGGATGTGGGCGCCTGCGCTTCCCCACGCTGCCTCGGCAACCGTTCGACTTGGCGAGCCCCTACTGCATGCAAAGAAAACCATCATTATGCGCGATCATGCGATACAAAAAAAGACATATCCGTGACATTTTGGGCCGAATGAATTTTTTCTGTCATACTTATGACATTTCTATGACGATAATTGTGACAAAACCCGGTATCATCATATATGTGGTGGGATCCTACTTCTATGACAAAAAATCATGACAGAAAATGGGCTTTTCGTCCTGGGCGGGCCGAAGACACGGCTGCATGACATTCTCTGGGCCGTCCATGACGGAAAAAACCATGGTAGAAGCGAGGGAGAGGAAAATATCGGGGAGTTCCCGGTTACGGTGGGTGGTCGGGGTTTGATGTTTCTCTCGTACGCATGCAGGTGTGTGCGAGGCGTTGCGCTCTAATTGAACTCGAGAAAGGCGTTGGGCTCTAACTAAACCCGAGCAATTGCACTGCAGGCTACGCGTACTGAACCTGGGCAATCGCTCGATGGCTGTTAACTGAACCTGATCGAGCGATTCCTTCGCTACTGCTGCTAACTGAAGCCGATCGATGCTGCCTATGGATGAACAGCGAGCGTTGTTGGGGGGGGGTTCGTGTGTACAGTTCCCGGTGGTGGTTGGATGAACAGGAACCCGTGGTAGTAGAGGCTTTTTCCGCTGGATGAACAGTACCGTGATCGATCGAGCCGGTGGATGAAGAGGACCCCGTGGAGGGTTGGATGAATAGGACCCCGTGGAGGGCTAGTTTAACAGTAGCCGGTGGAGGGCTGGTTGAATAGTAGCCGGTGGAGGGCTGGATGAACAGTAGACTGTGGAGGGGTGGTTGAACAGGACCCCGTGGAGAGGGCTGGTTGAACAGTAGCGGTGGAGGCTGGATGAACAGGAGCCCATGGATGAACAGTCGCAGGTGGAGGCTGGAGGAGGTCGACGGTGGATGAACAGTAGCCCATGGAGGCTGGAGGAGATCGATGATGGGGATGAAAAGTATCCTGTGGAGTCCCGTTTTGCGGTACGCCACACCTCTCCCGATGAACAAGACCTCTGTTTCGACTGTAGCGCTTCAACACAAGTCCGTTTCCTCCGTTTTGCAGTATGCCACACCCCTCCCGGTCAACAGGACCCCGTTTCAACAGTAGGAGTCCAAGAGAAGTCCGTTTCCTCTGTTTTGTGGTACACCAGACCCCTCCCGATGAATAGGATCCTGTTTTGACTGTGACCGGTCAAACACAAGGCCGTTTCCTCCGTTCTGCGGTACGCCATACCTCGTTTCCATCGGTTGTTCCGTCCAAGCCGGTTGGCTCCCGATGAACACGATGACGCATTCCGTTCCGACCCAGCCGGTTAGCTCCCCATGAACATGATGACGACGCAGTTTATCCATTCCGACCCAGCCATGTACACGAGCCCTGGCCGTATGTATGCGTGAGTAGGCATTCGAGACCCCACACGTATGTACGTACGTGGCTGTATTTACTTTCTTGCACCCTGGCCGCTGTACGTACGTGTACATGCTACGTGCGTGCCTCTACTACGACATGTGCGCGCCTGTACTACGACACGTGCCCTTCCTTGCACGGCCACGGTTCATCGCTTCAGCCTGCAGACAGACCGATCGTATGTAGGTACACGTTCGCGACCAGAATGACAACGCTACGTATGCTTCGACAGGGTGGGTCTCGACTGTTAGGCACTTCCTTGCATGCGAAGATGTAGCTGGTGGGTCCCAGCAGTCAGGGGGCGGATCATTTTTTTTGCCCGTAATATGGACGCATTTCCTTGCGTGCGAAGATGTAGCTGGTGGGTCCCAACAGTCAGGGGGGAACGTTCTTTCGTCAAATATGGTGGCCCGACCAGTGGGTCCCCGCTGTCAGGTGGAGGAATCATTATTTTCCGCGTAATAAGGAGGCACTTCCTTGCTGCGGCCGTGGACCCAGCTGTCAGCCTCTCCATGTACAGTACTCTTCCAATGGAAGTTGTTCCTTGACCACGTTGACCACACCGCGCCAAGAGCACCTGGGCGGTGGACGACGACGAGGCCTAGGAAGGGGACGACAGGGAGCCGGGGAAGATGAGGCAGTGGATGCCCACGCGGAGAGGAGTACGAGGGTTCACTAGTTCGGCTTTGGTGTGAGGCTGCCATCGCCGCAGAATAATATGGGGTGTGGGTGAGTGGAGGGATGGCCTGGCCAGTGGTGGGAGTAGTAGGGGGCGGTGAGGCCTCCGCGGCAGCATAGCCGGCCACGGGAGGCAGGAGCAGGCAGCATGATCGGCGCTGCTTTGGGCGGCTGGAGCGAAAAGACCAGAGGTTGAAGAACCACTATGGCTGTTCGATGGACATCGTACGGTCACTGGAGCTAGAATCGTTCATATTGACTAGGTTGACAAAGCCCTCGGTCCACGTCATCTTAGTAGGCCCACAAGTCAGCCTCCCACAATTGTGGGTCCCAGCTAGTAGGGGGAGTATTCATATTTTTGTCCGTAATAAGGAGGCACTTCCTTGTGTGCGAAGATATAGCTGGTGGGTCCGAGCTGACAGTGGGGGACGTTTTTTAAGAAATACAAAGGCCCTTTCGGTGGGTCCCAGTTGTCAGGTGGAGGAATCATTATTTTACGTGTAATAAGGAGGCATTTCCTTGTGTGGACCCCTACTGTCAGCCTCTTCCTATGGCTATTGTTTGTTGACCATGTTGACCTCATCGTGCCGAGGGCACAAATGCGGTGGACGAGGGCGAGGCCCGGGAAGGGAACGACCCGGAGCCGGCGAAGCTACCGCAGTGGATGCCCACGCTGAGAGGTGTACGAGCACTGACTTGTTGGCTGCAGGGTGAGGCTGACGTCACCGGAAAATAACAGGATGTGCAGGTGTGCAGAGGGATGGCCTGGCGGCAACATAAGCAGCCACGGGGGGAGGGAGCAGGCAGTCCCGTCGGTGCTGGTTTGGGTGGCTGGAGTAGGAAGATCAGAGGATGAAGAAGCACGGCGGCCATTGGATGGACATCCAACAGTCACTGCTCTGTGTTGAAGAAGTTGACAAAGCCTTGCTATGTGTCAAAAAAATTTAAGACAGCGTCATCGTCAACCTAATAGGCCCAGAAGTCAGGCTCCAAATATGTGGAAAACAACATACAACCCATTATCCATTATTTTCAATAATTTACAGACCATTTGCTAATTCTTAAGGATATTTGAAGCCCATAATCTTTTTATTAGCATTACAGACCACATATTCTGGGCACTGCTAAAAAAAATCAACGAAAATTTTCACATTTCGGTGGGGTTCGAACTCTTTTAATCACGAAATTTCGAGCCGCGTTAAAATAATTTTTAAAAACTTATATCAAAATAAAATTCAAAAAACAATTCTCTACAAAAAATTGAATGAAATTTAAAATCTTAACTAGCAAGATGCCCGTGCGTTGCACGGAACATGAAGATGCATTTGTATGAGAAGTTTATCTTGTGGGACAAAGGATGATCTTTTAATGTAATTGCTATTTGGATTTGGTTTTTATAAGAGTAGAGAGTAGAGAAATCTAGAAAAAATGATATTTTAATGTAATTGTCGGTTGGCTTTGGTTTAAAAATTTACAACCCATTTCTTACAACTTACAGCCCATTTTCTGGGGAAGCCCATTTCTTACTACTTTACATCCCTCCCTCCTGGTCTTGAAAGATTTGCTGCCCAGCAGGGCTGAGAAAAGCAAGTAGGCCTCGGCTTTGGTGTTCTCCAAAAAAAGAACTGGTCTAGCCATTTTCAGAAATAAAAAAGATATGAACTGGGCTCGTCATGTGCATAAATAAAAGCGTAAGCGTGGGCTAGATGGGCCATAGCTCCCGCACATCGTGCAGTTGAGGTCCGTCTCTGAAACTAAAAAACAACTAGGCGTGCTGCTGGGTCCCTGGTGTTATCCGCTTGTTGTGTAATTTTAACAAATCCACCACCGCGCTGGCCTATGCATCACCGGTATGAGATGAGACGTTGATGAGTTGTCCTGGCGACATGCTGCCGTTGGTGGACTCCGCGCCCCCCTTGCTGAAGTCGACCGCGTCCTCTTCCTCGTCGTCGGCGCCACCTTCAAGGTTGTAGTACTCGTAGTAGTGGCTGCGCTAGAGCTCGCGTTGGTACTCCACCGCCAATTCCTCAACGGACAGACTCTTCTCTACATCGACCTCGACCACGCGCAAATCCTCCTCCCAGCGCTCCTTGATCTCCGCCGCCTCATGCATCTCCAACTCCCGCTCGACGACCTCATGAGGAAGCAGGTGCTCCATAGCCACCGTCGCCTTTTTAGACGTGGGTTGCATGCGGGAGTCCGAGGTGGCCTGGAATATCTTGGCGTGTGCATCCTCGATCTTGGCGTGGATGGCCTCGACCCGGGCCAGGGCGACATCGGCGGCATAGACGGCAGCTCGAGTGCTCTCAGCGTTTGCATCCGTCGTCGCAGTAGTAGCTGCAGCCGTCTCGGCCGCCGCGGCTGCCCTGTCAGCTGCCGCAGACGCCCTCTCGGCAGAAGCGGGCGTGCTCAATGTGGATGCCACGACAGTCTCGGTGTAGGCGGCCGCGCTCTCGGCATAGGGGGGCAGCGCTCGGGGGGGGGGGGACGCGGCCATCGTACGGACCTTCACGAAGCGTTTCCACGGTGTCATCTCTGCAAGAAGGGGGTGCGGGAATGGCGATTGGGATTCGTGGATTCGGGGGTTGCCGGCACTGGAGCAGACGAGCCGACGAAACTTAAGGAGGGAGACTTAAATAGACCCAGATATTTTCATCGCAAACGGTTCCTAGAAAACAACTGTGTGTGATGTTGTACATATTGTTTATTAGCTGTGAAAGACAAATTTGGAGTAAAGTGGCAACGGATGGTGTTTTAAATGAACAAGAAATTTTCTAGTACTAATACAACTGTCATGTCAAAATTTGTAAAATTTCAGGGGTCATTTGACCTTTTAAGACATTTAAGTGATTTTCTAGCAGCGAGGAATTAGGAGGAAGTACATTTTTTGGCATGTAATAACGAGGCACCTGCTTGTATAATGGAATGACCCTGGTGGGTCCCTACTGTCAGCCTCTCCACGTACAGTCATCTCCTGATTCCTCTTGGTTGTTGACCATGTTTTTTTGCGGGGAGCTTGTTGACCATGTTCACAATGCCATACGGCGGCGGGCACAGCGAGTGAACCAAGGCGGAGAATGACGGCTAGGCCTTGGACGGGAACGAACAGCAGCCGTGGAAGATGCGGCAGTGTAGTGGCAGGTGGAGGGGAGTACGAGGGCAACAACAAGCAACTCAAGCTTACAAATGGTACAAAAAGCCCAAGGATTAATTGTTCATCAAATTTTTAGAGAAAACCTAGATTGAACATGGAAGTAACATCCAACCCAACCACTCTTTTTCGCAGTCACAAACAAATGGATCGGCTTGATCCATAAAAGGAACATCATGTGCAAAAACAATTATTTCAGGATGACTACAACTTGTTGTAAATAGAAGCCGAGCACGTTTAGAAGCCCATTTGTCCACCTGAAACTTCTTTTTTTTGTTGTCCAACCTGTCCGTCCGTGAGAAATCTCTTGCAATAAAACTTAAGCCTCGTGGACAATAATAACCTCGTATTCAATAGGAAGAATGTGACAAAGCTTCTGTTTACCTGGTTGGATGCATATACTTCCATCGTTATTGTCTTCAAACGAATGTCATGAGAACTAAGAAAATCCTTGTGCTTATTACGCCACCGACTGGTTATACATTTTTTTCCATGTGGTGGCACTGCCTAAGTAGACATGAAGATTGAAAACAGTTAAGGTCTAAACAAACAGTATGTCGAAAGAGCGATAGCTGAACGATTAATTCTAGTACAATATTGTCGACATTCTGGGAACGGGGGTCCCCACACTAGCCTGCCTGCGGCCCACGGGGTAGCTCCACCAGCGGCCCTGTGTGGCCCATCTTCACCAGCAAGTACTCAAGACCCTCACGAGGAGGACGACGCAAGACCGCCTTGGGGGCAGCCTCACCAGGCTGGCTCGCAAGGGGCGGAGAGATCAAGTCAAGGGAGACCTCGCGAGGTCCCCATGACGTAAGCCATGATGACCAAGGCCAGGCGGGCACCAGCGTGCATAGTGTCCTCGTTTCCTCTTTGGTAATAAAGAGGCAAGCTCAGGCGTGGAGTCCCGAGGCATCAAGCAAAGGTTTCCATATCGGCGCAACAAGACCAAGACCAGCAGGACAGCAGGACAGAGGTCACCGTGGAGCCCTAGACGGCGTCACCACCAGAGCCTTTGGCAGGCAAAGACTACTTTTGTCAGGATAACTTGTACTAGTTGTCCCCCTTCAAAGTTGGCCGTTGTGGGATCCATTCCCGCTCAATATTTGGGAAGAGGACCAGGGCCTCTATAAATAGGACTAGCCACCACCTTAGCAAGGGGAGAGGATCATTCAGACCACCAGACACCAGACAAGCTCGCCAAGCACAAGAACACCTCTCCTCAAGAGGCTGTTCTTCCCCTTGTAGTTGTTCATCCTCAGCCCACGAGGCAATCCACCACACCACACTGCAGTAGGGTGTTACACCGCAACGGTGGCCCGAACCAGTATAAATCTTGTGTTCCTTCGTTCTGCGAGTTCGACGCGCCAAGACTTGAGATTGTGGTGAGGGCGAGAGCTAGAGGGGAGAGATATTCATACACACCCCAGTGTTCGAACCTGAAGGGTTTTGCCGGAACCCAAATTTTGACATTTGGCGCGCCAGGTAGGGGTGCACTGAAGCTTCCCTTCCGCTGATCCGCGTCCCTTCGCTCCACCACACCCATGCTGGACGTGCGCCGAGCCCGCGCCGAGCGCCGGGCCGCCTCGCCGCCCATGTTGCTCAGAAGGCGCTTGTCGTCGGGCCTCCCCGTCGTTCTCCCTTTTTGGTAATGCCGCCACTAGCCTGGCGGCAAACGAGCAGCAGGCCTCCTCACTGCACCCCTCCATGCGGCCGCACCGCCACCCCGTCGCAAACTCCGGCCGGCTCGTCATCTCACGCTCGCCGCCCACCCATAGACGCGCAGGCCGCGCTGCTCATGGCACACGTTACCGCCCGGTCGATGACCTCTACAAGGACTGGTTGGACCGCATCGCCGAGCTCGTCAGCGGCGCTGGAGGCTCTCCTGCACCATCCCTCTCGCTGCCTCGCCCACCTCCAGTTGCGGGCAATGTAGCTCATGGAGTGCCTCCGCCTCCTCCGTACCAAGACGGCTCCCTCGCGCCAGGACACGCGGCTCATGAAGCACCTCTGCCTCCTCCATGTCAAGACGGCGTCCTCGCCCCAAGACGTGTGGTCCCGCAGCGTGACCCACCGTGCCGTGTTCCCGCACACGAAGAAGGAAGCTGCCGAGAGGTTCCCCGGCCGCAAGAAAATGCTCCAGCGCTCCTGGCACCACAACAAGACCACGTGCCACCTGTGGTGGTGGTGCGCGGGCATCAAGGGCAGGATTCGCCCCTGCAGAGGGCCCCGGTGGCCACCGCGGGCTGCTGGGCTCTCGTTCCCGAGCTGCATAGCATCTTTTGGCTAGGCAAGTTCAAGTCGGACCGCCTCCACGCTACGACGGCACCCCCGACCCCGCAGAATTCCTGCAGCTTTACAAGCTGAGCATCGAGGCGGCCAAGGGCGATGAAAAGGTCATGGCGAACTAGTTTCCCATGGCTCTCAAGGACGGCGCCCGATCGTGGCTCCTGAACCTGCCTCCAGGCTTGATCTCCTCCTGGGGTGAGATGTGCGACCGCTTCGTCTCCAACTTCCAGGGCACACGCAACCGATCTCCGGCCGTGGGTGACCTGCGTCGCGTCAAGCAATAGCCGGGAGAGACCCTGCAGAAGTACATCCAGCGCTTCAACAAGGTGCGTCTCAAGATCCCCAAGGTGATGGACGAGGCCATCATCTCAGCGTTTTCCGATGGCGTCCGTGATATCAAGATGAAGGAGGAACTCACCATCCATGAGGAGATGTGCACGACTTTGGAGCTATTCAACATAGCAACCAAGTGTGCAAGAGCTGAGGGCCCTGCTGCAGATCCAGAGGAGAAGAAGGCCAAGGTCAAGGACGTGAAGCAAAAAGGAGTGGTCGTACTCGCGGTAGAGCGAGACACAAAGCGCGGCCGGGACCTCCTCGAGTCGTACAAGGGCTGCCGTATGTTCTGCGCCTTCCAAAACATGCGCAGCCACAACACCAATGATTGTCAAGAGCTTAGGGCCATTCGAGATGGACGCTTCGGTCGATGCCCTGAGCGCAGCGACCGGGGCTAAGGCCGAGGAAGTGGACGAGGTGGAGGACGTTGGGATGACCATGGGCCCCGCCAAGAGTGGCGCGACCAGCCTCGTGAGGGCGCCTGGAGTGACCAGCCTCATGAGGACTGTCCTGAGGGCAATCCTGGCCTCCCTCTGATGCCGCCACCGCCAAGGAGGAACGACGACCACCAAGAAGATGAAGGGGCTGGGGGCTTCCAGGAGCCGCGCGCGATCGCTTGCATCTTGGGTGGTGCTCAGGCCTCGGCTTCCTAGCCCACCTTCAAGCAGTTCTCCCGCGAGGTGAATGCAGCCCTCCCCAAGCTCGAGGCCACGCACCCGCTCGGATGGTCCAAGTACACCATCACCTTTAGCTCAGCGGACCAACTCAAATGCGCGGCAACCGTCGGCGTCCTCCCGATGCTCTATTCACCCGTCATAAGCAATGTCCAAGTCACCAAGACCCTCATTGATGGCGGTGCAGGGCTCAGTGTCCTGTCCATCGAGACGTTTGATAGCCTTCAAGTGCCATATGATCAGCTTCAGCCCACCAAGCCCTTCTCAGGAGTTACTGACAGCTCCACCACCCGATAGGGCAAGTTCGTCTCCCTGACACCTTCGGTCAGCGCGACAACTACCACACCAAGCTCGTCGACTTCGATGTCGCCCACATCCGCTTGCCCTGCAATGCCATCCTCGAGTACCCAGTGCTAGCCAGATTCATGGCAGTCACCCACCATGGCTACAACGTCCTCAAGATGCCGGGAAACGGTGGAATCATCACAGTCCCCTGCGAAGAAAGAGACACGGTGTGCTCCCTCGAGCGCGCCTTCCAAGCCGCAGTAGTCGAAGACCCTAACAGTGCGTGTTTGCAGTACCCTCCTAAGGCCAACCCCAACAATATGAAGCAACTACTCCACACTGGGCCTCAGGGGAGCGGCGCCACCTCAGGATCAGCGCCCGCGCCTGGGGTGCTGTAGGATCTAGAAGTAGATGTGTCTAGAGGGGGGTGATTAGACACTTTGTGCTAAAGTTGCAATTTTTAAGCTTTTTCGGTTTGAGTGGAGTTTAAGCACAATTTCAATACACACAATACATATCAAGCAAGCATGCAAAGAGTATATGAGCAGCGGAATGTAAAGCATGCAACTTGCAAGAATGTAAAGGGAAGGGTTTGGAGATTTCAAACGCAATTGGAGACACGGATGTTTTTCCCGTGGTTCGGATAGGTGGTGCTATCCTACATCCACGTTGATGGAGACTTCAACCCACGAAGGGTAACGGTTGCGCGAGTCCACACAGGGCTCCACCCAAGGGCAATGGTTGCGCGAGTCCACGAAGGTCTCCACCCACGAAGGGTCCACGAAGAAGCAACCACCCACAAAGGGTCCACGAAGAAGCAACCTTGTCTATCCCACCATGGCCATCGCCCATGAAGGACTTGCCTCACTAGCGGTAGATCTTCACGAAGTAGGCGATCTCCTTGCCCTTACAAACTCCTTGGTTCAACTCCACAATTTTGTCGGAGGCTCCCAAGTGACACCTAGCCAATCTAGGAGACACCACTCTCCAAGAAGTAACAAATGGTGTGTAGGTAATGAACTCCTTGCTCTTGTGCTTCAAATGATAGTCTCCCCAACACTCAACTCTCTCTCTCATAGGATTTGGATTTGGTGGAAAGAAGATTTGAGTGGAAAGCAACTTGGGAAGGCTAGAAATCAAGATTCATATGGTAGGAATGGAATGTCTTGATCTCAACACATGAGTAGGTGGTTTTCTCTCAGAACATATGAGTAGGAATGGTGTGTGTGTTCTGATGGCTCTCTCATCGAATGAGAAGGAGGTGGAGGGGTATATATAGCCTCCACTCAAAATCTAACCGTTACACACAATTTACCAATCTCGGTGGGACCGAATCAGAAAACTCGGTCGGACCGAAATGGTAAACCTAGTGACCGTTAGGAATTTCGGTGGGACTGACATGCAACTCGGTAGGACCGATTCGGTTAGGGTTTGGGCATAACGTAATCTCGGTGAGACCGATTACACAAACTCAGTGAGACCGAGTTTGGTAATTAGCTAACCAGAGAGTTGGTCAGGCAAACTCAGTGGGACCGATTTGCTCTTTCGGTGAGACCGAGTGGAACTCGGTGAGACCGAAAAGTTACAAAGGGGAAACACTGAGTTTACATTGCAATCTCGGTGGGATTGATTACACAAACTCGGTGGGACCGAGAATATTGCAATGGGTAACAGAGAGTTTGCAACCCCATCTCGGTGGGACCGAGATCCTTATCGGTAGAACCAAATTGCTAGGGTTTGGAAGTGGCTAATGACAAGTGAAACTCGGTGGCGCTGGATAGGAAAAATCGGTAGGACCGAGTTTGGCTTAGAGTTTAGGTCATATGTGGATGTGGGAAAGTCGTTGAGGATTTTGGTGTGTAGGTAATGAACTCCTTGCTCTTGTGCTTCAAATGATAGTCTCCCCAACACTCAACTCTCTCTCATAGGATTTGGATTTGGTGGAAAGAAGATTTGAGTGGAAAACAACTTGGGAAGGCTAGAAATCAAGATTCATATGGTAGGAATGGAATGTCTTGATCTCAACACATGACTAGGTGGTTTTCTCTCAGAACATATGAGTAGGAATGGTGTGTGTGTTCTGATGGCTCTCTCATCGAATGAGAAGGAGGTGGAGGGGTATATATAGCCTCCACTCAAAATCCAACCGTTACACACAATTTACCAATCTCGGTGGGACCGAATCAGAAAACTCGGTCGGACCGAAATGGTAAACCTAGTGACTGTTAGGAATTTCGGTGGGACTGACATGCAACTTGGTAGGACCGATTCGGTTAGGGTTTGGGCATAATGTAATCTCGGTGAGACCGATTACACAAACTCGGTGAGACCGAGTTTGGTAATTAGCTAACCAGAGAGTTGGTCAGGCAAACTCAGTGGGACCAATTTGCTCTTTCGGTGAGACCGAGTGGAACTCGGTGAGACTGAAAAGTTACAAAGGGGAAACACTGAGTTTACATTGTAATCTCGGTGGGACCGATTACACAAACTCGGTGGGACCGAGAATAGTGCAATGGGTAACAGAGAGTTTGCAACCCCATCTCGGTGGGACCGAGATCCTTATCGGTAGAACCGAATTGCTAGGGTTTGGCAGTGGCTAATGACAAGTGAAACTCAGTGGCGCCGGATAGGAAAAATCGGTAGGACCGAGTTTGGCTTAGAGTTTAGGTCATATGTGGATGTGGGAAAGTAGTTGAGGATTTTGGAGCATATCATTAAGCACATAAAGCAAGAGGCTGATTAAGCAACACCTCATCCCTCATTGATAGTATTGGCTTTTCCTATGGACTCAATGTGATCTTGGATCACTAAAATATATAATGAAGAGTCTTGAGCTTTTGAGCTTGAGCCAATCCTTTGTCCTTAGCATTTTGAGGTTTCCACTTTCACATCCATGCCATGCCATTGTTGAACTTATCTGAAACATGCTAGATAGAAGTGTTAGTCCAACAAGAGATATGTTGTCATCAATTATCAAAACCACTTAGGGAGCACTTGTGCTTTCAGGTGCCTCCCTCCCTCGCATAGGAAGGCACGCCCGGCGCCCTCCTGGGGCAGGGCACGGGGGCTCTCTTTTGGAGGGCCTCAGACCTGGCTAAGATCACGGCGGAGGTGCTCGGGCACCACGTGGAGGCATGCTTTGCGGCACGTTTCCCTTAGGAGGGCACCGGGCGAGGAGCGCCCGGCGCTAAGGAGTTCATTGTGAAGACCACTCAGGAGCTTCATGAAGCAAGGGCAATGCGCGGAGACCACCGCCCACCTGGTGTAGCTCCCCACCCAGGCGAGGGTGGTGAGCTACGCGTCTGCATCGACATCCTAGGGATCAAGAGGGCCGCGTCTCAGGAGCGCTTCTAGCCTTCGCATGCTGGTCGGTGTGAGGGTCCACCTCACAGCTATGTGCACATGCCGTTCGGCCTGCCGAGCGCCGCATCCGCCTTCCAGCGCAATCTATGAAGCGTCTTGGTGACCCAGGAAGCCAGGCATCATGCGGTCCTGGCGGAGATGAGACGGTCCTCAGGAGGCCACCTGAGCCACTAGAGCCTCCCGAGCCTCAGGGTCTCGACAGCTCGTGAGTAGCGACTTCTACAACGCACGCCTTCAGCTACCCAAACACTCCTTCGACAACCAAACTAGGTGACATTTTCCAAGTTCATTCAGTTGGGAGCGCCCCTCGGGCCGCATTATTCCCAGGTCGCATGGGCCTGTCCCTGTGGCATGTATCCACTTGCATCTTTAGTTTACCATGCTGGGGGCGCCCCCCGGGCTGCACCTTCCCTAGGCCACTCGGGTCCGACCCAGTGGCATGTATCGTTCTTGCATTTACCTCAGCTAGTTTGCTTTCCATGCATAAGCTACCTATCGTCACTACCTTCTTGATTGCCGCCCACCGCTGGAGCGGCGCGCCGATCGTCTTTCTTTAGGATCCTTCGCATAAGAAGGCTACGCACGACGTTTGTGCTCGGGTCCGTCCCTGCAACATTGATAAATCCAACGAAGCTCTGTCTGGCGGGCCGCCCCGTTCACGTCACCTCCTGGGGTCGTTGGTGCTTGGCCTTCTCGTGCGATAACCTCAGGAGATTCGATCGAGGCAGGTTGTCTAACCATCTCGCAGGACCACCGCAATCAACAAGAACCAAGACCAGGCGCAACCCGCCTTGAGGTAGGGCCTCATGAATCCCGCGCTGGCTCACGAGTGCCCAGACACACCTCGTCTAGCCCTACCATGCAAGCCACCTGTCAGGGCGGGGCTGTACACGCCCTGGGGGCTCTCCGTAGTAGGGAGTCACCTCCCACGTGCCAGTGGAAGCACCATGCTCCACGCTGGCAGTCGACACTGCCGAGGAGCGGCTATGCCCGTGCAAGTGCGGAAGCGCTATACTCCGCGCTGGTGATAAACAACTAAGGGTGGCCTCACGGCCGTATCAACCTCAGGGAGCCTCCAAGCTCAGTGTATGGCCTCATCATAATACCTCCCCTCGGGAGAGTCCCTCGAGGGGGCTGGGCAAGGGGGCTGCGCTCGGGTCACGCCCAAGCATACGGCACCCTGCCAGGTCCCTCGGACCTGGTCGTCGCGTGCCCACCCAAGCGAAGCCAAGGTACAAAGGTCGTTTGAACGTCAAGGGGGACTCCTAAGCATCGCGACTCAGGAGCCTAACTGACCACGTAGCCCCTCACTCCTTGGTCCGTCCTGGTGATCCGGACAGCCCAATGGCGGCTGAGGTATGCGCGGGGTCGGGCCTCGCCGACATAGAACACTAGGCCTACTCCCAGATCTCCTTTCTATAGGCTGTTTGCGTGTCAAGGGGGACTCCTGAGCATCGCGACTCAGGAGGCTAACTGACCACGTAGCCCCTCACTCCTTGGTCCGTCCTGGTGATCCGGACAGCCCAATGGCGGCTGAGGTATGTGCGTGGTCGGGCCCTGCCGATGTAGAACGTAAAGAAAATGGAAAGGAAATCTCACAATTTCAAAGAAAATATTACAAGACATATTGTTCTCCTGAACCAAACGCAAGTTTAACGCCTCCACGAGGCATGGTGTGTATCGCAGAAAGTAAACAGGAAAGGAGCCGTCAGCAAGTCATTCCCGGACGCCGCCGTCGGCCACAAGGGATGCTTCTCCTGTAGCTGTGTTGCCCTCACCTACACCACCCGCCAGAGTTGCAAGATCAGCAGCACCGCCAGTTGAAGGCACCGGATCGAAGGCGTGGAACCTCTTCAGCAGGGCCTCCACCTGGCTCTTCACGGCTTCGGCAGCAGCTGCGTAGTGCTCAGCATCCACAAGTTCCTGCAGGTCGTCAAGGTTGGCGATGGGATCGCGAAGATGGAGGTGGCTGAAGACGCGCATCAATGCATCTGAAGAAAGAATGTGGGCTTCTTACTCCGCCAAGGGGCCGACACCACTCACGACTTCCTCAAGCGCCTCGACCAAATAAGGAAGCAGCTGGGTGGGTCCCTCGTTGGCGGTGGCCAGCGGCTCCTCCAAACCCTTCTCGTAGAGCGACCGCAGCGCCTTGCGGGACCCCTCCTTTAGGATCTTGAAGGCCGCACGGTCCTCGGCCAGGACCTTCGCCTTGGCATCAAGCTCGGCTTTCTCCGCTTCCATCTCCCGCTTCAGCTTCTCCAGCAGGCTGCGCTCCGCGTCTTGTGCCTTCCCCAACTGCTCCAGCTCGGTGTTGCGACCCCTGACAGCGTCCTCTCGGGCCTTCATCCTCTCCTCCTCCCCTTGCAGCCACGAGCTTCTTCCGCACGCTCATTGCGCAGAGTCTTCATTTCGGCCTCCAGCAACTGGCAGTGATCCTGGGCGGCCACAACATCTTTCAGCGCCACCTCGCGGGCGGCCGCGGCCTGAGTGGCGGCCTGCTTGTCCTTCTAGGAGGTTGCCTCCGCCTTGCTCAGTGCCGCCCGAACGGACACGTCTGAGTGAAGCCAGCCAGAGACCAACTCCAGGCGCCCGGCTACCAGGCGGGAGTCGGCGCCCTGAAGATCTTCTTGCAGCAGGGCTGTCGCAAAAAGAGCGCGCTCTAGGATGTCAGGGGAGGCGAAAGGACACGGAGATTGCGGTCCGGCAGGAGGAGGCGACGTCGTCACCATGGCCTAGGAGGCCAGAAGCTCCTGAGCTTCGAGGACCCCAGCGCCCGGGCCGAACGTTGGCACCTCTGGAGCCAGCGGGGCCACAGGGGCTGACTCCTCCCGAGGATGCTCTCCCAAGCCTCACGAGGATGATCGGGCCAGAGAAGAGCGAGCGCCATCGCAGCCCTTGTCCACGGAGAAGGGTGCGGCCACCGTAGGCGATCTGGTCCTGAGCAGCACCGCCTCTTCCTCCTTCCTCTTCTTTGCCGTGGGCGACGGCCTAATCAAGCAGCAGAGAAGTGTAAAGGATAAGCAGCAGAAGCAAGAACATGACAGGACAAGAACACATACTGGTCCACTGCAGCATAGTTCCCCCGCTTCTTAAGCTTGAAGCCTAAAAGCCTCATAGCCTAAGGCGCAGGCGCATTGGCTCCAGGAGCGGAAGCGGGGCAGGAGCATCGTCTCGGGAGATCAGCACTGACCTGCCCCTCGTCGGAACGTTGACTGGTGACCTCCTCCGGGGCTTGCCTTGGGCCTCGAGGAGCCCCCAGCCACGGGTGGCTCCTCCCTCGCCGGGGGGACATCAGCCTCGTCATCATCATCAGGCAGGGTGTGGAGGATGTCGGCCTTGCATAAGGGGGAGGTCTCCCCCGCCCCTTCGCGGGTCGCCTCCGAGTCACGCTCCTCCTCTCCCTCTTCTTCCTCCTCACCCTCCTCACGAGACTCACCCGAAGACATGACCATCGGAGTTGTTGTCACCAGGATGCCGGTGGGCCCAGGCGGCACGAGCCCATGCTTGGTACAGGGGAACAAGGCCATCAGGCGGGTACCCTTTGTCGTCCCCGACCAAGGAACAAAGAGCAGAGCGCAATTCCTCATCGGAAAGGACTCCAGGCGCAGGCGGAGGTCGTCCCCTCCTTCTCCAAGTTTCCACAGTGGGCGCGGGCGCGACTGGAGGGGAGCCACGCTTTGTGACGTCAGCTTCGTTGTCCTTGAATCGCCGGGCTATAGGTCGGCGGTCATCCTCTCTAGCACCCGCGTCGCCCGCGGGTCGGTGAGCTTCCCTTGAAGCCACCCCTCGTGGGACACAGGCATCTCCGATGGCAGCACCAACCAGGGGTGGACGCGCTTGGCGTCCATCAGGACCCATTTGCTCCTAAATCCCTCAGCCTTCTTCCCGGCCTTCAAGATGGCATTGGTCTTGTTGGCCGCGACGAAGCCAACACACCCCCAGCAGGGGCCCTCCTTAAGCCGGACAAAGAAGAAGTGGCGCAACAGCACCACGGACGGCATCACCTCGACGTACGCCTCGCAGTAGAAGGCAAAAATCGACAAAAGAAGGACGGAGTTGGGATGAAGATGAAGGGTGTGGATCTTGTAGTGACTGAGGACGGAGTAGAAGAAGTCGGAGAAGGGGGGAACCAACCCGGCGACGATGCTACTCATGAATAAGGTGTAGAAGGTGCTACTAGAGTCCTCAGGCTTGGCGGGGCCGGCCCAGAGCACAGTCTTCCTCTTCTCGTCACCCTCCGCCATCATCAAGCGCACGGTGTCCAGGCTCTTCTCCAGCACGCTCGGCGCCACAAGTGCCGGCTCGTACCAGGATGGCGACGGGGTAACCCGGGCTTTCTTGGGCGACATTGACGGCAAGATCGAAGGTCTGGGTGGATCTGGAGTCTCTGCAAGCGAAGGGCAAGGAAGGGGATCTGGAGCAAGACAAAGGAAAGCAATGAAGGAAGATGTAGCCCACTCCAGCATTTTGTCAGGCGCGCAGTTGCCGAGGCAGCATGAGGAAGCGAGGACGCCCGCGTCCAATCAACCGCCACACGTCAACCGAGGCTGCAGGCTGTTAGGGCCCGCGATGCCCTGCACTTGCCCCTTGGTTTCGCCTCGAAGCCAAGTCTGAGCCCGCCTTGGGCCCGGGGGCAACTATCAGTGTCCTAGGAATGGGAGTCCCCAGACTTGCCTGCCTGCGGCCCACGACGTGGCTCCCCCAATGCCCCTGTGCGGCCCATCTTCACCAGCAAGCACTCAAGACCCTCGCGAGGGGCCAAGCCTCATGAGGCGGACGACGCAAGACCTCCTCGGGGGAAACATCACCAGGCTGGCTCGCGAGGAGCAGAGAGATCAAGGCAAGGGAGACCTCGCGAGGTCCCCATGACGTAAGCCATGATGACCAAGGCCAGGCGGGCACCAGGCAGGCGCCAGAGCGTAGTGTCCTCGTTTCCTCTTTGGTGCAAAAGAGGCAAGCTCAGGCGCGGAGTCCTGAGGAATCAATCAAAAGTTTCCATATCGGTGCAATAAGACCAAGACCAGCAGGACGGCAGGACGGAGGTCACCATGGAGCCCAAGACATCTTCACCACTAGAGCCTTTGGCGGGCCAAGACTACTTTTGTCAGGATAACTTGTACTAGTTGTACCCCTTCAAACCTGGCCGTTGTGGGATCCCTTCCCGCTCAATATTTGGAAAGAGGACCAGGGCCTCTATAAATAGGACTAGCCACCACCTTAGCAAGGGGAGAGGATCATTCAGACCACCAGACAGCAAACAAGTTCGCCAAGCACAAGAACACCTCTCCTCAGGAGGCCGTTCTTCCCCTTGTAACTGTTTATCCTCAGCCCATGAGGCAATCCACCACACCACACTGGAGTAGGGTATTAAACCGTGATACATCTCCAACGTATCTATAATTTTTGATTGTTCCATGCTATTATATTATCAACCTTGGATGTTCTATATGCATTTATATGCTATTTTATATGATTTTTGGGACTATCCTATTAACCTAGAGCCCAGTGCCATTTTTTCCCTTATTTTTGAGTATCGCAGAAAAGGAAAACCAAAATGAGTCCAATTGACCTGAAATTTCACGGAGATCATTTTTGGACCAGAAGAAGCCCACAGAGTACTGGCTATGGGCCATAAGAGTGCCGAGGCCACCACGAGGGTGGGGGCGCGCCCCACTCCCCTAGGCACGCCCGCCTACCTCGTGGCAGCCTCGGGGACCCCCCTGACTTGTTCTCGACACCAACACCTCTTATATAACCCAAAACTTCCAGAAAGAAACCTAGGTCAGGAGTTCCGCCGCCACAAGCCTCTATAGCCACCGAAAACCAATCTAGACCCGTTCCGGCACCCTGCCGGAGGGGGAATCCCTCTCCAGTGGCTATCTTCATCATCCCAGCGCTCTCCATGACGAGGAGGGAGTAGTTCACCCTCGGGGCTGAGGGTATGTACCAGTAGCTATGTGTTTGATCTCTCTCTCTCTCTCTCGTGTTCTTGATTCGCAAGATCTTGATGTATGGCGAGCTTTGCTATTATAGTTGGATCTTATGATGTTTCTCCCCCTTTACTCTCTTGTGATGGATTGAGTTTTCCCATTGAAGTTATCTTATCAGATTGAGTCTTTAAGGATTTGAGAGCACTTGATGTATGTCTTGCATGTGCTTATCTGTGGTGAAAATGGGATATCACGTGATCCACTTGGTGTATGTTTTGGTGATCAACTTGCGAGTTTCGTGACCTCGAGAACCTATGCATAGGGGTTGGCACACATTTTCGTCTTGACTCTCCGGTAGAAGATTTGGGGCACTCTTTGAAGTTCTTTGTGTTGGTTGAATAGATGAATCTGAGATTTTGTGATGCATATCGTATAATCATGCCCACGGATACTTGAGGTGACATTGGAGTATCTAAGTGGCATTACGGTTTTGGTTGATTTGTGTCTTAAGGTGTTATTCTAGTACGAACTCTAGGATAGATTGAACGGAAAGAATAGCTTCATGTTATTTTACTACGGATTCTTGAATAGGTCGATAAGAAAGAATAACTTTGAGGTGGTTTCATACCCTACAATAATCTCTTCGTTTGTTCTCCGCTATTAGTGACTTTGGAGTGACTCTTTGTTGCATGTTGAGGGATAGTTATATCATCCAATTACGTTATTATTGTTGAGAGAACTTGCACTAGTGAAAGCATGAACCGTAGGCCTTGTTTCCTAGCATTGCAATACCATTTTCGCTCACTTTTACCACTTGCTACCTTGCTGTTTTTATATTTTCAGATTACGAAAACCTATATCTACCATCCATATTGCACTTCTATCACCATCTCTTCGCTGAACTAGTGCGCCTATACAATTTACCATTGTATTGGGTGTGTTGGGGACACAAGAGACTCTTTGTTATTTGGTTGCAGGGTTGTTTGAGAGAGACCATCTTCATCCTACGCCTCCCACGGATTGATAAACCTTAGGTCATCCACTTGAGGGAAATTTGTTGCTGTCCTACAAACCTCTGCACTTGGAGGCCCAACAACGTCTACAAGAAGAAGGTTGTGTAGTAGACATCAAGCTCTTTTCTGGCGCCGTTGCCGGGGAGGTTAGCGCTTGAAGGTATATCTTTAGATCTTGCAATCGAATCTTTTTGTTTCTTGTTTTATCACTAGTTTAGTCTATAAAAGAAAACAACAACAAAATGGAATTAAGGGTACCTCATATGCTTCATCTTTTTAATGTCTTTCATGAAAATAAGGATTCCAATAATTGTGCCAAAGTGTTACAAGAATAATGCATTAGAATGTTTGGCACTAAATCTTTGTATAATGAGCATGATTGCAATGTTGTTAGTACGAACTCTTTGAATATGCATGATACTAATAATGATTGCACTAGTCATGATGAAAATGTCTCTTATAAGCATGTCAATTTTTGTGGAGTACATAGAGTTTGCAAGTACACACCAAATAGGGAAGATAGATTTTGCAAGAGGCATAAGTATTTAGAAACTAAATGGTTGCAAGAAAGGCTAGATGTTTGTGCTGAAAATTTAAATTTTCTTAGTCATCCTTGTGAATTTTGCAATGAACATGCTCATTAAAATATCCAATGCAAATTGTTTCATGATCGAATCGTGTCCAAAAATTGTGATGACTTGATTTCCCTTGCGCATCATAATGAACTTAGTTTGCTTCAGGGTTATGAAGAAATGAAATGCATAATTAAGGATATTCCAGAATTTGCCCTCGATAATGTTCTTGATTTTGATCTAGAGGAAATTTATATGTATTGTGTGGTGAATTGCATTGAAAATCCTTATATTGCCAATTACATAAAGACAAGAAAACAAATAGAAGATGAAGAGAATACTAATGAAAGGGAAGAGACTTCCCAATATCCCCGTATTATTTCTTATGATGAATCAGGTAACGAGGAGGAGCCTTCTATTCAGCCAATCTCATTAATAAGGAGCTCCAAAAAGAGGATTAAACCAACACATGATGTGGAGAATAAAAAGAAAAGACGGAGAAGAAAAGGTAAAAAGGCATCCCTCTCAAATGATGTTGCTCCTACTACTCATTGTGATTATAATAGTTGCTATAATAACGGTGCTATCCATACTATTAATGATGAGAGTGATTATGCTTATGATATGGAAAGGCCCAAGCTTGGGGATGCTATGTTTGATGAAAATGACATGTTTGAGAATTTATTTACTGCAATTAATGTTTGTCCCAAGCTTGGGGATTCTATGTTTTATGAAGATGATATCTTTAACCTCCCAAGTTTTGATATGCAAATTTATTATGATGATAGCATGCCTCCTATTTATGATGATTATATTGATGAAAGTGGGTTTGGAAGAGTGTCAACTTTAGGAAGTAATGATCCCACTATTTTGGAGGGTGTTGAATCTTATTGTGACAATTATGAGAGTGGATTTGGAGAGGTCATGACTTTATTTAGTGATGATTCCACTATCTTGGAAGAGGTTTCAATCGATTATGATGAGAACAAAGTTGATACTTATGATAATTATTGTGATGATACTTATGCTATAAAAAGTAGTGATGATTATATTTATAAAACTTGTCATGATTATGATTACCCTTTTTCTGAATTTTATTCTTTCAATATGGAAACAATTTATAGTATTCGAGTTTCTTATGATACTCTCACTATTCCGAATGAGAAGAAATTTGCTTATGTGGAGAGTAATAAAAATTATATGCTTGTAGATCATGAAAAGAATGCTTTATGTAATGGTTATATTGTTGAATTCATTCATTATGCTCTCTTTATGTTTTAATTCTTATCTTTTATGTGACCATCATTGAAATCATCATGCCTAGCTAGGGGCGTTAAACGGTAGCGCTTATTGGGAGGCAACCCAATTTTATTTTTGTTCCTTTCCTTTTGTTCATGTTTGGTAATAAATAATTAATCTAGACTATGTTTAGATGTGGTTTTATGTTTTAATTACTGTTTTTTCCAATTAGAACCTTTGGGAAGACTTGGGTGAAGTCTTTGTGATCTTGCTGTAAAATACAGAAAGTTTGGCGCTCACGACATTAGCTACCTTTTTTACTGGTGAGTGCTATTAAGTTGATTCTTTTTGAGGATGATTAATATACAAATTCCTCATGTCCACCAATTTAATTAAGAATTTTTTGAGTTCCAGAAGTATACGTTTGATACAGATTACTACAGACTGTTCTGTTTTTGACAGATTCTGTTTTCTATGTGTTGTTTGCTTATTTTGATGAATCTATGAGTAGTATCGGAGGGTATGAACCATAGAGAAGTTGGAATACATTAGATATTAAACTAATATGAATTTATAATGATTTCACAACAGTACCTAAGTGGTGATTTATTTTCTTATACTAACGGAGCTTGCAAGTTTTCTATTAAGTTTTGTGTTGTGAAGTTTTCACGTTTTGGGTAAAGATTCGATGGACTATGGAATAAGGAGTGGCAAGAGCCTAAGCTTGGGGATGCCAAGGCACCCCAAGGTAATATTCAAGGACAACCAAGAGCCTAATCTTGGGGATGCCAAGGCACCCCAAGGTAATATTCAAGGACAACCAAGAGCCCAAGCTTGGGGATGCCCCGGAAGGCATCCCCTCTTTCATCTTCGTTCATCGGTAACTTTACTTGGAGCTATATTTTTATTCACCATATGATATGTGTTTTGCTTGGAGCGTCATTTTATTTTCTTTTGCTTTTCTTGCTGTTTGAATAAAATACCAAGATCTGAAATTCTTAAATTTTAGAGAGTCTTCACATAGTTACATAATTATTCAACTACTTATTGATCTTCACTTATATCTTTCGGAGTAGTTTGTCATTTGCTCTAGTTCTTCACTTATATCTTTTAGAGAATTGCGGTGGTTTTATTTTATAGAAATAGATGAACTCTCCTGCTTCACTTATATTATTCTGAGAGTCTTTTATAACAGCATGGTAGTTTGCTTTGGTTATGAATTTAGTCCTAATATGATAGGCATCCAAGTTGGGTATAATAAAAACTTTCATATAGAGTGCATTGAATACTATGAGAAGTTTGATACTTGATGATTGTTTTGAGATATGAAGATGGTGATATTAGAGTCATGATAGTTGAGTAGTTGTGAATTGGAGAAATACTTGTGTTGAGGTTTGCAAGTCCCATAGCATGCACGTATGGTAAACGTTGTGTGACAAATTTGAAGCATGAGGTGTTCCTTTGATTGTCCTCCTTATGAGTGTCAGTCGGGGACGAGCGATGGTCTTTTCATACCAATCTATCCCCCTAGGAGCATGCGCATAGTGCTTGGTTTTGATGACTTGTAGATTTTTGCAATAAGTATGTGAGTTCTTTTTTATTAATGTTGAGTCCATGGATTATACCACTCCCACCCTTCCATCATTGCTAGCCTCTTCGGTACCGTGCCTTGCCCTTTCTCACCTTGAGAGTCGGTGCAAACTTCACAGGTGCATCCGAATCCCGTGAGATAACACGCTCTATCACACATAAGCCTCCTTATATCTTCCTCAAAACAGCCACCATACCTACCTATTATGGCATTTCCATAGCCATTCCGAGATATATTGCCATGCAACTTTCTACCGTTATGTTTATCATGACACGCTTCATCATTGTCATATTGCGTTGCATGATCATGTAGTTGACATCATATTTGTGGCAAAGCCACCATGCATAATTTTATACATGTTACTCTTGATTCATTGCCCATCCCGGTACACCACCGGAGGCACGCATATAGAGTCATATTTTGTTCTAGTATCGAGTTGTAATCCTTGAGTTGTAAATAAATAGAAGTGTGATGATCATCATTAATAGAGCATTGTCCCAGAAAGGCCAAAAACGGGGGAAAAGAAAGGCCAAATAAAAAATTAAAATAATAAAATAAAAGGGACAGTGCTACTATCCTTTTTTCCACACTTGTGCTTCAAAGTAGCACCATGATCTTCATGATAAAGAGTCTCTTATATTGTCACTTTCATATACTTGTGGGAATTTTTCATTATAGAACTTGGCTTGTATATTCCAACAATGGGCTTCCTCAAATTCCCTAGGTCTTCATGAGAAAGCAAGTTGGATGCACACCCACTTAGTTTCTTTTGTTGAGCTTTCATACATTTATAGCTCTAGTGCTTCCATTGCATGGCAATCCCTACTCCTCGCATTGACATCAATTGATGGGCATCTCCATAGCCCGTTGATTAGCCGCGTCAATGTGAGACTTTCTCCTTTTTTGTCTTCTCCACACAACCTCCATCATCATATTTGATGACCCACAAGTATAGGGGATCTATCGTAGTCCTTTCGATAAGTAAGAGTGTCGAAACCAACGAGGAGCAGAAGGAAATGATAAGCGGTTTTCAGCAAGGTATTCTCTGCAAGCACTGAAATTATCGGTAACAGATAGTTTTGTGATAAGGTAATTGGTAATGAGTAGCAAGTAATAAAAGTAAATAAGGTGCAGCAAGATGACCTAATCCTTTTTGTAGCAAAGGACAAGCTTGGACAATCTCTTATATGAAAGAAAGCGCCCCCGAGGACACATGGGAATTATCGTCAAGCTTGTTTTCATCACGTTCATATGATTCGCGTTCGGTACTTTGATAATTTGATATGTGGGTGGACCGGTGCTTGGGTACTGTCCTTACTTGGACAAGCATCCCACTTATGATTAACCCCTATTGCAAGCATCCGCAACTACCACATAAGTATTAAGGTAAACCTAACCATAGCATGAAACATATGGATCCAAATCAGCCCCTTACGAAGCAACGCATAAACTAGGGTTTAAGCTTCTGTCACTCTAGCAACCCATCATCTACTTATTACTTCCCAATGCCTCCCTCTAGGCCCAAACAATGGTGAAGTTTCATGTAGTCGACGTTCACATGACACCACTAGAGGGATGACAACATGCATCTCATCAAAATATCGAACGAATACCAAATTCACATGACTACTAATAGCAAGACTTCTCCCATGTCCTCAGGAACAAACGTAACTACTCACAAAGCATATTCATGTTCATGTTCATAATCAAAGGGGCATTAATATGCATATTGGATCTGAACATATGATCTTCCACTAAGCAAACCGACTAGCATCAACTACAAGGAGTAATCAACACTAGTAGCAACCCACAGGTACCAATCTGAGGTTTGGATACAAAGATTGGATACAAGAGATGAACTAGGGGTTTGAGATGAGATGGTGCTGGGGAATATGTTGATGGAGATTGACCCCCTCCTAATGAGAGGATCGTTGATGATGACGATGGTGATGATTTCCCCTCCCGAAGGGAAGTTTCCCCGGCATAATAGCTCCGCCGGAGCCCTAGATTGGTTCCGCCAAGGTTTCTCCTCGTGGCAGCGGAGTTTCGTCCGGTAAGCTTGCTTATTATTTTTTCTCGTACGAAAGACATCATATTGCAGAATATGGGCATCGGAGGGCCACCAGGGGGCCCATGAGGCAGGGGGCACGCCTAGGGGGGTAGGGCGCGCCCCCACCCTCGTGGTCACTGGTCAGGGTGTGGCTCCCCTCTAGAACTTTCTTCGCTTAATATTTTTTATATATTCTGGAAATAACTTCCGTGAAGTTTCAGGACTTTTGGAGCTGTGCAGAATAGGTCTCTAATATTTGCTCCTTTTCCAGCCCAGAATCCTAGCTACTGGCATTCTCCATCTTCATGTAAACCTTGTAAAATAAGGGAGAATAGGCATAAGTATTGTGACATAATGTGTCATAACAGTCCTTAATGCAATAAATATCGATATAGAAGCATGATGCAAAATGGACGTATCAACTCCCCCAAGCTTAGACCTTGCTTGTCCTCAAGCGAAAGCCGAAATCGAAAAACATGTCCACATGTTTAGAGATAGAGGTGTCGATAAAAAATAAAATATGGACATGAGGGCATCATGATCATTCTTAGAACATTAACATATATATTGTCATATGATCTATTATGCTAAAGTAACAATTCAATCACAATTTCAAGTATGAATCATAAACTTCATTGAAAACTAACAAACTACAATCTCAATCATTGAAGAAATTTCAATTTATCATAACATCAGAAAGAGTCAAATAAGAGCTTTTCAATAAGTCCACATACTCAACTATCATTTAGTCTTCCATAATTGCTAACACTCACGCGATATTTATGGTTATGAAGTTTTAGCCGGACACTGAGAAAGATAGGGGCTTATGGTTTTGCCCCCCAACCTTTACCTCAAGGGTAATGTCAACCATAATAGTTCATGAAAACTCACATCCAATTAGCTATATATATCTGGATCTTTCCAACACATTGTGCTTGCCAAAGGATAAAATGTAAAATGAAAGGTGAAGATCACCATGACTCTTATATAAGGTAGAAGATAAAGGTAAAAGATAGGCCCTTCGCAGAGGGAAGCAGAGGTTGTCATGCGCTTTTATGGTTGGATGCACAAAATCTTAATGTAAGAGAACGTCACTATATTTCCACTTGTGATATGGACCTTTATTATGCAGTCCATCACTTTTATTTCTGCCACATCACAAGATTGAATAAAGCTTATTTTCTCCACATTAATAAATCATACATATTTAGAGAGAAATTTTTATTGCTTGCACCGATGGCAACTTACTTGATGGATCTTACTAAATCCATAGGTACGTATGGTGGACTCTCATGGCAAAACTGGGTTTTAAGGATATTTGGAAGCACAAGTAGTATTTCTACTTGGTGCAAATAACATGGCTAGCATGAGAGTGAAAGTCAAGCTCAACATGTTGGAAGATCCATGACAATATAATTTATCTCAGATGAAAGAAAACATAACCCATTATGTTGTCTTCCTTGTCCAACGTCAACCCTTTAGCATGTCATATTTTAATGAGTGCTCACAATCATAAAAGATGTCCAAGATAGTATATTTATATGTGAACCTATCTTTATTTATTACTTCCTATTAATTGCAACAATGGCCAAAACTATGTTTGTCAACTCTCAACAACTTTTATTCATCATACTCTTTATATGTGAGCACATTGCTCTCCATAAGATCCATATGATCTCTTTGTTTCTTTTTATTTCTTCTCTTTTATTTTGTTCCCTCAAGATCATAGCAAAATAATATTGCCCTTGACTCAACACTAATATTTATTATATATAGCTCACGGACTCGATTACATGGAAGGATCATAAAGCAAAACTCACAACTAGATCATACTAAAACTTTATTCTACTAGATCAAGATATTATCAAAATGATCGAACTAAGAAAAACGGTAAAGATAAAAGTGATGGTGATATGATACCGGGGCACTCCCGCAAGATTGGTAGTTGCCAAGGGGAGTGCCCATACCCATGTGATTATGTCTCCTTCTTCGGGGGTGGTGATGTAATATTCTTGGCGATGATGCCCCTCAGGATATGATTCTCTTCCTCGAGCTTATTGACTTGCTACTTGAGGTTCATTATTTCCTTATGGAGCTTGCCAGTGACGGCTAAAGCTCCTTTCACCCAAGGATGTTGCATAGCTGTGGGAGAACAAGTAACACTCTTTTTCATATTTTCATAAGAAAGAAATCTAACATTGGAAGGGATGACCGAGTTTGGAATAGCTGAGCTCTGTAGTTCCCCCATCGTGAATCTTGCCCAGATACGAGAAGTAACTTCTTGGTCCTCCTCCATGGCATCTATCATTTTCATGTCAGCTTCCATCTCTTCCTTTGTTGAGGGCCCAAAGTGATAGGCATCGCTGTTTGCCCCTGGACCTGGTGTCGGATGAGACACCCGACTCTCCCCAATTGACTCTTGAGAAGACATCTTGCGCTAATCTGCAGTAGAAACAGCTCTAAACAAGAACAGGTGATATTTGTGTGATACGGTGGTCAAAACCTTCGGGAGATTATATAATGAATTTTTACCGACCAAAAGAAGTATCGTGCAAGAAAACGGAGTCCGGAAAGCACACGGGGTGCCCACGAGGCAAGGGGGCACGCCCTCCACCCTCATGGAAGCCCCGTGTCCTTTCCGGTCTACTTCTTATTTTCCTATTTTTTATATATTCCAAAACAGAGAAATATTGCCGTTAGAACTGTTTTGGAGTCGGTTTACTTACCGTACCACGTACCTATTCCTTTTAGGAGTCTGAAACATTCCGGAAAGTGTCCCTTATGTATTCCTCCGGGATTACGGTTTCAATAATATTAGTTTCAACATTTATGTGATTACATGAGATATAATGTTTGATTCTCTGGCCGTTCACCACCTTCGGATTTGTGCCTTCGAAGTTGTTGATTTTTATGGCACCGGAATGATAGACCTCCTCGATAACGTAAGGGCCTTCCCATTTAGAGAGATGTTTGCCTGCAAAAAGTCTTAAACGAGAGTTGTATAGCAATACATAATCACCTACATTGAACTCACGTTTTTGTATCCTTTTGTTATGCCATCTTTTAAGTTTTTCTTTAAACAGCTTGGCATTTTCATAGGCTTGGGTTCTCCATTCATCAAGTGAGCTAATGTCAAATAACCTCTTCTCACCGGCAAGTTTGAAATCATAATTGAGCTCTTTAACGGCCCAATATGCCTTATGTTCTAGCTCAAGAGGTAAGTGACATGCTTTTCCATAAACCGTTTCATAGGGAGACATACCCATAGGATTTTTGTATGCAGTTTTATAAGCCCATAATGCATCATCAAGTTTCTTGGACCAATTCTTTCTAGATCTATTAATAGTCTTTTGCAAAATTAATTTGAGCTCTCTATTGCTTAACTCTACTTGACCACTAGACTATGGGTGATAAGGAGATGCAATTCTATGATTAACATCATACTTAGCAAGCATTTTTACGAAAGGCACCATGAATAAAGTGTGAACCACCATCAGTCATTAAATATCCAAGGACTCTAAACCTAGGAAAAATAACTTCTTTAAGCATCTTAATAGAGGTGTTATGACCAGCACTACTAGTTGGAATAGCCTGTACCCACTTAGTAACGTAATCAACAGCAACTAAAATATGTGTATACCCATTAGCGGAAGGAAAAGGTCCCATATAATCAAAGCCCCAAATATCAAATGGTTCAATAACAAGTGAATAATTCATAGACATTTCTTGACATCTACTAATATTACCAATTCTTTGACATTCATCACAAGACAAGACAAACTTACGGGCATCCTTGAAGAGAGTAGGCCAATAAAAACCGGATTGCAATACCTTGTGTGTCGTTCTATCTCCAGCATGGTGTCCTCCATAGGCTTCGGAGTGACACTTGCGTAGGATCCGTTCCTGTTCATGCTCAGGTACACAACGTCTAATAACACCATCTACTCCTCCTTTATAAAGATGTGGGTTATCCCAGAAGTAATGCCTTAAATCATAAAAGAACTTTTTCTTTTGTTGGTATATGAAACTAGGTGGTATAAATTTAGCAACAATTTAATTAGCATAATCAACATACCACGGAGCAGTACGAGAAGCATTTATGACATTTAATTGTTCATCGGGAAAGCTATCATCAATAGGTAGTGGGTCATCAAGAACATTCTCTAACCTAGACAAGTTGTCCACAACGGGGTTCTCAGCTCCATTCCTATCAATAATATGGAAATCAAATTCTTGTAGCAAGAGAACCCATCTAATGAGTCTAGGTTTAGCATCTTTCTTTTCCATAAGATATTTAATAGAAGCATGATCAATGTGAATAGTTACTTTAGAATCAACAATATAAGGTCTGAACTTATCACAAGAAAATACAACTTCTAAGAATTCTTTTTCGGTAGTAGCATAATTTCTCTCGGCATTCTCTAGAGTTTTACTAGCATACTGTATAACATTCAATTTCTTATCAACTCTTTGTCCTAGAACAGCACCTACAGCATAATGACTAGCATCATACATAATTTCAAAGGGTAAATTTCAATCAGGTGGCTGAATAATAGGTGCAGAAATCAAAGCTTTCTTTAGTATTTCAAATGCTTCTACACAATCATCATCAAAGACAAAGGGAATATCTTTTTGTAATAGGTTAGTCAGAGGCCGAGAAATTTTTGAGAAGTCCTTAATGAACCTCATATAAAAACCGGCATGACCCAGAAAACTTCTTATACCTTTGATGTCCTTGGGATATGACATCTTTTCAACAGCATCAACTTTAGCTTTGTCAACTTCAATACCTCTTTCAGAAATTTTACGCCCCAAGACAATACCTTCATTAACCATAAAGTGGCACTTCTCCCAATTCAAGACAAGATTAGTTTCTTCACATCTCTGCAAAACTTGATCAAGGTTGCTCAAGGAATCATCAAAAGAGGATCCATAAATGGAGAAATCGTCCATGAAAACCTCAAAAATATTTTCACAAAAGTCAGAGAATATAGCCATCATCCATCTTTGAAAGGTAGCAGGTATTACATAAACCAAAAGGCATACGTCTATAAGCAAAGGTACATAAAGGGCAAGTAAAAGTGGTCTTTGCTTGATCATCAGCTGACACAGGTATTTGAGAGAAACCAGAGTAACCATCTAGAAAGAAAAAATGTGTATGTTTAGATAATCTTTCTAGCATTTGATCAATAAAAGGCAAAGGGTAATGATCTTTTTAGTAGCTTTATTTAATTTGCGGAAATCAATTACCATCCTATAACCTGTAATAATTCTTTGTGGGATCAATTCATCTTTATCATTAGGAACAACGGTAATACCTCCCTTCTTAGGGACACAATGGACATGACTTACCCACTGACTATCAGCAACGGGATAAATTATACCTGCCTCAAGGAGTTTTAATATTTCCTTTCTTACTACTTCTTTCATCTTAGGATTTAGCCGTCGTTGGTGATCAATAACTGCTTTGGCATCCTTCTCCAAATTTATTTTGTGTTGACATAGAGTGGGACTAATGCCCTTAAGATCATCAAGAGTATATCCAATAGCAGCACAATGCTTCTTCAGAGTTTTCAATAATTTCTTTTCTTCATGCTCTGAAAGGTTAGCACTAATAATAACATGATATATCTTCTTTTCATCAACATAAGCATATTTAAGAGTATCAGGTAACGGTTTAAGCTCAAACACGGGATCACCCTTGGGTGGAGGAGGATCCCCTAGGATTTCAACAGGCAAGTTATATTTCAGAATAGGTCCTTGTTTAAAGAATACTTCATCTATTTCCCTTCTTTCATTCATGAACATATCGTTTTCATGGTCGAGCAAATATTGTTCTAAAGGATCATTAGGAGGTACAACAATAGAAGCAGGACCAATAATTTCATCCTTACTAGGTAATTCCTCATCACGGGGCTGTCTACGAAATTTAGAGAAGTTAAACTCATGAGACATATCACCTAAACCAATAGTAACAACATACTTTTCGCAGTCTATCCTAGGATTAACAATATTTAAGAAGGGTCTACCAAATATAATGGGACAAAAGCTATCTTGTGGGGAACCAAGAACAAGAAAATCAGCAGGATATTTAACCTTCCCACACAAGACTTCAACATCTCTAACAATCCCAATCAGTGAGATAGTATCTCTATTGGCAAGCTTAATTGTAACATCGACATCTTCTATCTCAGCAGGTGCAATATCATGCATAATTTCTTTCTATAAGGTATGAGGTATTGCACTAGCACTAGCACCCATATCACATAAGCCATGATAACAATGATCTCCTATTTTAACAGAAATAAAAGGCATGCCTATAATAGGTCTATGTTTATTCTTAGCACCAGGCTTAGCAATTTTAGCAGTTTCTTCACAGAAATAAATAACCTGCCCATCAATATTATCGGCCAACAGATCTTTAACCATAGCAATATTAGGTTCAACTTTAATCTACTCAGGGGGTTTGTGTGTCCTAATATTACTCTTGTTGACTATAGTTGAAGCTTTAGCATGATCCTTAATTCTAACAGGGAAAGGTGGTTTCTCAACATAAGCAGTGGGAACAACAGGATCATCATAAGTGATAGTTTTTCTTCAACTTTAATAGGTGCAACTACTTTTGTTTCAATGGGAGGATTATATTTAAACCACTTCTCCTTAGGGAGGTCAACATGAGTAGCAAAAGATTCACAGAAAGAAGCTACTATCTCAGAGTCAAGTCCATATTTAGTGCTAAACTTACAGAAAACATCAGTATCCATAAAAGATTTAACACAATAAAACTTAGGTGCAATACCTGACTCCTTACCTTCGTCGAGATCCCAATCTTCAGAGTTGTGTTTAATCCTCTCCAATAATCCCATGTGAATTCAATAGTCTTCATCATAAAAGAACCAGTACAAGAAGTATTGAGCATGAAGCGATTGTTGTCAGAAAGCCGAGCATAAAATTTTTGAATAATCATTTCTCTTGAGAGCTCATGATTGGGGCATGAATATAACATTGACTTAAGCCTCCCCCAAGCTTGAGCGATGCAGTCTCCTTCGCGAGGCCAAAAATTATATATATAATTACGATCAAGATGAACAAGATGCATAGGATAAAACTTCTGGTGAAATTCCAATTTCAATCGCTTATAGTCCCATGATCCCATATCATCACATAGCCTATACCATGTCAATGCATCTCCCTTCAAAGATAAAGGGAAGACCTTCTTCTTTATAACATCATTGGGCATACCTGCAAGCTTAAATAATCCAGAAACTTCATCCACATAGATTAAATGCAAATCGGGATGCAATGTTCCATCTCCTGCAAAAGGATTAGCTAGCAGTTTCTCTATCATACCCGAAGGAATTTCAAAGTAAACATTTACAGTAGGTTCAGTAGGTTGAGGGGTAACTAATTTTGGTTCCGGACGAGGTGAAGATACCCCGAACAAACCCCTCAAAGGATTATGTTCCATAGTAACAAGTGACAGTAAATTTCAGCACACTATATAAAATTTTCCTTACCAAAGGCGCTTCACTCCCCGGCAACGGTGCCAGAAAAGAGTCTTCATGACACACAAGTATAGGCGATCTATCATAGTCCTTTCGATAAGTAAGGGTGTCGAACCCAATGAGGAGCGGAAGGAAATGATAAGCGGTTTTCAGCAAGGTATTCTCTGCAAGCACTGAAATTATTGGCAACAGATAGTTTTGTGATAAGGAAATTGGTAATGAGTAGCAAGTAATAAAAGTAAATAAGGTGCAGCAAGATGGCCCAATCCTTTTTGTAGCAAAGGAAAAGCCTGTACAAACTATTATATGAAAGAAAGCGCTCCCGAGGACACATGGGAATTATCGTCAAGCTATCATCACGTTCATATGATTCCCGTTCAGTACTTTGATAATTTGATATGTGGGTGGATGGGTGCTTGGGTATTGTCCTTACTTGGACAAGCATGCCACTTATGATTAACCCCTATTGCAAGCATCCGCAACTACAATAGAAGTATTAAGGTAAACCTAATCATAGCATGAAACATATGGATCCAAATCAGCCCCTTATAAAGCAACGCATAAACTAGGGTTTAAGCTTCTGTCACTCTAGCAACCCATCATCTACTTATTACTTCCCAATGCCTCCCTCTAGGCCCAAACAATGGTGAAGTGTCATGTAGTCGACGTTCACCTGACACCACTAGAGGGATGACAACATACATCTCATCAAAATATTGAACGAATACCACATTCACATGACTACTAATAGAAAGACTTCTCCCATGTCCTTAGGAACAAACGTAACTACTCACAAAGCGTATTCATGTTCATAATCAGAGGGGTATTAATATGCATATTGGAGCTGAACATATGATCTTCCACCATGTAAACCAACTAGCATCAACTACAAGGAGTAATCAACACTACTAGCAACCCACAGGTACCAATCTGAGGTTTGGATACAAAGATTGGACACAAGAGATGAACTAGGGTTTGAGATGAGATGGTACTGGTGAAGATGTTGATGGAGATTGACCCCCTCCCGATGAGTGGATCATTGATGATGACGATAGTGATGATTTCCCCCTCCCAAAGGGAAGTTTCCCCGGTAGAATAGCTCCGCCGGAGCCCTAGATTGGTTCCGCCAAGGTTCTGCCTCATGGCGGCGGAGTTTCGTCCCGTAAGCTTGCTTATTATTTTTTCTCGGACGAAAGACCTCATATGGTAGAAGATGGCCATCGGAGGGCCACCAGGGGGCCCACGAGGCAGGGGGGCGCGCCCGCCACCCTTGTGGTCAGGGTGTGGCCCCCCTCTGGAACTTTCTTTGCTCAGTATTTTTTATATATTCTGGAAATAACTTCTGTGAAGTTTCGGGACTTTTGGAGCTGTGCAGAATAAGTCTCTAATATTTGCTCCTTTTCCAACCCAGAATCCCATCTACCGGCATTCTCCCTCTTCATGTAAACCTTGTAAAATAAGGGAGAATAGGCATAAGTATTGTGACATAATCTGTAATAACAGTCCATAATGCAATAAATATCGATATAGAAGCATGATGCAAAATGGACGTATCAATATTCTATTCCACCCATAGTGCTATGTCCATGGCTCGCGCTCATGTATTGCGTGAAAGTTGAAAAGTTTGAGAATACTAAATTATGAAACAATTGCTTGGCTTGTCATCGGGGTTGCGCATGGTGAGAGCATTTTTGTGTGACAAAAATGAAGCATAGCCAAACTATTATTTTTAGGGATAAGCTTTCTTTGGCCATGTTATTTTGAGAAGGCATAATTGCTTGGTTAGTATGCTTGAAGTATTATTATTTTTATGTCAATATTAATCTTATGTCTTTCATCTTATGGATCTGAATATTCTTGCCACAATAAAGAAGACTGCATTGATAAATATGTTAGGTAGCATTCCACATCAAAATTCTGTTTTTACCATTTACCTACTCAAGGACGAGCAGGAATTAAGCTTGGGGATGCTTGATACGTCTCCAACGTATCTATAATTTTTGATTGTTCCATGCTATTATATTATCAACCTTGGATGTTCTATATGAATTTATATGCTATTTTATATGATTTTTGGGACTAACCTATAAACCTAGAGCCCAGTGCCAGTTTCTATTTTTCCTTGTTTTCGAGTATCGCAGAAAAGGAAAAGCAAAAAGAGTCCAATTGACCTGAAATTTCACGGAGTTCATTTTTGGACCAGAAAAAGCCCACGGAGTACCGGAGATCGGCCAGAAGAATCCCGAGGCCACCACGAGGGTGGGGGGGCGCCCTACCCCCTGGGCGCGCCCCCTACCTCGTGGCCTCCACGGGGACCTCCCTGACTTATTCCCGACTCCAACACCTCTTATATAACCCAAAACTTGCGGAAAGAAACCTAGATCGGGAGTTCCACCGCCGCAAGCCTCTATAGCCATCGAAAACCAATCTAGACCCATTCCGGCACCCTGCCGGAGGGGGGAATCCCTCTGCGGTGGCCATCTTCATCATGTCGGTGCTCTCCATGATGAGGAGGGAGTAGTTCACCCTCGAGGCTTGAGGGTATGTACCAGTAGCTATGTGTTTGATCTCTCTCTCTCTCTCTCTCTCGTGTTCTTAGTTCGCACGATCTTGATGTATCACGAGCTTTGCTATTATAGTTGGATCTTATGATGTTTCTCCCCCTTTACTCTCTTGTGATGGATTGAGTTTTCCCATTGAAGTTATCTTATTGGATTGAGTCTTTAAGGATTTGAGAACACTTGATGTATGTCTTGCATGTGCTTATCTGTGGTGACAATGGGATATCATGTGACCCACTTGGTGTATGTTTTGGTGATCTACTTGCGAGTTCCGTGACCTCGTGAACTTATGCATAGGGATTGGCACACGTTTTCGTCTTGAATCTTTGGTAGAAACTTTGGGGCACTCTTTGAAGTTCTTTGTGTCGGTTGAATAGATGAATCTGAGATTGTGTGATGCATATCGTATAATCATGCCCACGGATACTTCAGGTGACATTGGAGTATCTAGGTGACATTAGAGTTTTCGTTGATTTGTGTCTTAAGGTGTTATTCTAGTATGAACTCTAGGATAGATTGAACGGAAAGAATAGCTTCGTGTTATTTTACTACGGACTCTTGAATAGATCGATCAGAAAGAATAACTTTGAGGTGGTTTCATACCCTACAATAATCTCTTCGTTTGTTCTCTTCTATTAGTGACTTTGGAGTGACTCTTTGTTGCATGTTGAGGGATAGTTATATGATCCAATTATGTTATTATTGTTGAGAGAACTTGCACTAGTGAAAGCACGAACCCTAGGCCATGTTTCCTAGCATTGCAATACCATTTTCTCTCACTTTTACCACTTGCTACATTGCTGTTTTAATATTTTCATATTACAAAAACCTATATCTACCATCCATATTGCATTTGTATCACCATCTCTTCGCCGAACTAGTGCGCTTATACAATTTACCATTGTATTGGGTGTGTTGGGGACACAAGTGACTCTTTGTTATTTGGTTGCAGGGTAGTTTGAGAGAGACCATCTTCATCCTACACCTCCCACGGATTGATAAACCTTAGGTCATCCACTTGATGAAATTTGCTACTGTCCTACAAACCTATGCACTTGGAGGCCCAACAACGTCTACACGAAGAAGGTTGTGTAGTAGACATTACACCGCAGCGGTGGCCCGAACCAGTATAAATCTTGTGTTCCTTTGTTCTGCAAGTTCGACATGCTAAGACTTGAGATTGTGGTGAGGGCGAGAGCTAGAGCGGGAGAGATCTTCGTGCGCACCACAGTGCTCGAACCTTAAGTGTATTGCCGGAACCCGAAATCTGACAAATATATACATGGTTTGAATGTGCATGAAATCATCACCTCTATATATAAATTCTCCAGAGATGGAAAGCATCGCAGCAAGCCAATAATTATGTTCAGATCAAAACTAAACAATCCAATATATAAGATCTTGACAGAATCCAGCAGCATTGATAGGCTATCCATGACCGAACTCTTCATTGAGCATCTAACATAATATTAGTACCCAAAGTGTACTCCAGGATGATATAAAACTTATGCGCACAAATGAAAAATGTAGCTTATGATTACAAATGTGTAGATAATAATATACGGTACCTGAATAAGTGTGGAGCCAAACACCAACTTGTTGTGATCATCAAACGGATCACGAATTACACCAAAGGTCTCCAGTTTGGGCGCAGAGATGACATTTATTTGCGAAGGTGTATAACAATTATGAAGGAGCAACCTTTGAAGTGAAGGGGCATCTTCGATGATGAGCTGCTGTCCTTCAAAACAAATTCCAATGCTTTTAAGGTGAGGCAACTTTATTTTGAGACAACTGATAGGGATTTCTATTCCCAAAACAACCAGCAAGCGCTCCAGGGCAGGGCAACGGAGTGGATGATGTTGTGTAGTGAGGCCTCCGACAGATAAACCACCACAAGCGAAAGTTTTTTTAGCAGTGAGAGTCGAAGCATTTGTACCAGATCATCTAGTAGATGGCACCGGGCGAAGGTGGCGGTGTGGAGAGAGGAGGAAAACCGCGAGATGGACAATGGTGGTGTGGGCACGAATTCTTGGCATGTTCGTGGTAATGGTAGAACTCAAACTGCTGGAGTTTTCCGAATTCAAGGGATGTCAACCAAGCGTCCACCGTGCCGGGAATGGACAGCATGTAGCATGTCGGGATGCAGAGGCATTGAACGGGGCCCTGCTGGTGAGAGGAGACGATGTCTTTGAGGAGATCAAATTCAGAAATGATATATATCTGACGACAGTCGAGATTGAGCAGCGCGGTGCGCAATAGAGGGCGCCACCGAGTTGAGAGGACTTGTGTGCGGCAGCAATCCTTGGTGGGGAGAAGCGAGATGATCTGCTCAAGTATGACGTCTGGGAGATCGCTGATGCGGTCCACCGAAGATTCTACCGGTTCCTCAGATCCGGGTGGGGGGGCTCGCCGCTTCTCCCCGCACTGCCGGGTGCGGGATCTACAACCGGCGTCGACACTGGCGGGAGCCTCATCTTCTTGGCATTGGGCTCCATTTTCCTTGTGGGCGTCGCGCCGAGCTCACGGGTTTGAGTAGAGTAGCCAGAGACGAGCCTAGTGGCAGTGCGAGTGGGGAAGAAGGAGGGCTTGGGTTTTCTGCAGTAGTGGAAGAAGAGGAGCAGGCGTTTTCTGTACTAGTGAGGGAGAAGCTGAGCGGGGTTTTTTTGGACGAGTGAGGAAGATGGGGAGCGGGGGGAATTTGGGGGCGACAGAAGCGGGAGAGTCCAGCGAGCTGTAGTATAAGTGGAAGCGAGGAGGAAGCAGGGTTTTCCTGGGATCGCCCCCTCTTCAAGAAATATGGGCTTCTCCTCGCAAAAAACAAAAACAAATGGGCTTTGACATGGATAGGCTTTTATATCGGCCCAGTCGGCTGCCCATGTTTCGTACTAGAGGGCCTTGTGCTAGAGGTAGCCAAAGACACTCTCCAACTTATTGCCCATTCGAAAGAAAAAAGAGACGCCTCCAGCTTATGGCTACTTATCGGTAACCTTTTTCAACTTGGCATCCACCAAATTAGAGGATGCGGTACTGGATGCAGACACTCACACTGGTCGCGTAGCGCGGCAAAGTGAGGTGTCAAATAACAGGCCTACAATATACTTACTAGATTGTGAAGGTTCGCATGCTAGTCAACATTTACATTAAACTAAGCTTCAGAAGATACGGTATGCATACTAACATTCAGGAGAACAAAAGTTCAGCATGTTTATGCATCTCAATGATTCACCATACTATAACCAATACAAAGCCATGAGAAGGTGTGGAAATAAACAAAATTGGTCGATGCTTCTCTTAGCAAAGGTCCTCCCTAGGCACACATTAATTTCCTTAATTTCCTGGGCATGCTTGTTTCTTCTCAATGTTGCGAGCACTTTGAGCATGTTGGCAACTCCACAGCTAGCTAGCTGCCTCATCTTGCAATTGATGCTAACACATTTGCAGCAAACACATGAGGCAATAGAGATGACTCAACATGAGTCCATATTGTGCAGTTCCCCTAAAATCATCTTCATTGTCCTGAATCTGAAAAGATAGGAAAACAATAGCTATACTTAAATGTTGTTGCAAAACAGTAGCACATATTAATAGCTTGGCATGACAAAACATGATCATCTGGACGAAGGGGATACTGACCTGCCTGAGGAAGATTATATATAATTTCATAAGTCCTTGGTTGATTTCCACCTTCGGCTGCACTGCTTGTTTGCTACTCCACACATGACAGGATCGTTCCGCACTACAATCAGCAAGTCAACATACGAATAAGCTTATTTCATCTTACGGTAGTGATTGTACCTAGTTACGAATGTAGGAATACCTACAGCACCATGAGGTTAGCTGACAGCGGGTAGATCCAGCCATATATGTTTTGTGCGATGCTACCAAAATTGAGGTTTGTATCCCTTCCCGTTATGAGAATTCTTCTTGAAGTTGGTAGAATGTGACGGCTTTTCTTTGCATCAAACTTGCCTTTCCCCTGAGATTTGTTCTTATTGTTTTGGGGCTGGTTGGGCTACAAGTTCTTCTCGTGTACCATGAGGGCACTAGAAGCTCCCTCAACGACCCAATCACGTGTGTCTTTTGCTCTCGCCTTCTCTTCAAAATGAAGAGTGCTAATGAGATCTGAAACAGAAAACTCATGTCTCTTGTTTTTCAGAGAAGTACCAAAATCGTTCCACAAAGGTGGAAGCTTGGCGATGATGGTCCCAGCAACAAATTTGTCCGGCAAAACACACTTGAAGTACTCAAGTTCCTTAGCGAGTGACTGTATCTCATGAGTCTGCTGAACAACAGAGCGCTCATCAGTCATCTTGTAGTCACAGAATTGCTCCATGACGTACAACTCGTTGCGAGCGCCCGAGGCCCCAAACATGGCCTCGAGTGCATCCCACATGTCTTTGCCGCTGTCAAACAACATATATGAATCCACAATGGAATCGACAAGAACACTCAGCAGGGCGGCTTTGAAGAAGGTATCCATATTCTCAAAAGCTTCCTGCTGTGTAGGATTAAGATCGTCCTCAGGCTTACCCTTAGTGGCATCATAGTAGTACATGATCTGAAACCAATATACTGCTCTTGTGCGCCACCTTTTATATTGCACCCCCTTAAAAGTAGGTGGCTTCAAAAGAGCAGCAAAACCACTTGGAGTAAATTGCCTATAATCAGGTTTTTGGATTGGATTGTTGAATATATGAGCAATTTACTATGAGATGTAATCTGAATCAACAGTAAATAGATCATGATGAAAATTGCAAAGATCAAAGTAATGATGCGGACTAAACCAGGAGGACAGAATCACATACTATACAGCGGGAGCAGAACCGCTGTGGTTGATGTTGTCACTCATGTCATTGATGAAGAGGTTACCGAGGTCGGGGAAGAAGGTTGTTGTTGAGGAAGTCATCGCTGGAAGCAGTCACAGGAGTGTGCTCCCCAAAAACCTGATCGCCCCTCTCCCGTACATGATCACGAAAGGCGGGGTTCCGAGGACTGCTGTCCCTTCTCACGATGCACACCGGAAGGAGGGATGTAGATGAATTGCGTGGCGGCGCTAAGATCTGGAATGGTGTGAAACCATATGATACATCGGCAGCTAGGGTAGAGCTTGTCAGGTCGGCCGTGCGAGTAAGACCAAGTAGTATAATAGTAGGCCTTTGTCCCAAACCCCACGTCCAAGTCAATAATAGCCCCACTATCCAAAAGAATCAAAAATGGCTAAGTAATTAAGGCATCCGTTAATTATTAATTAATGACTTAGTAAATTTTCCGACTCACACCACACTTAGAGCATGGTTAATAGTATAGCTAACATCTAGCTATATGAAGTTGACACATCATCTAGAACCAACCTAATACGAAGCCTGCTTACAATAGTTAGTCCCTTTAGTATAATACTATATCATTAATAATGGCCCCACCTTTTGTATCACAAAGTATGTGTAGTCTGAAATGCTGGGCGTGCACCGTGCGGTGCCCTCGGTCGGCGCGCCGCTTCAACGGCAGAAGCAGTGAGAGATCATGTCGCCCTGACTTGCCATCAATGTGGAGCAGCGGACTCAGCTGGCGCCGGGCGGGAAGGTTTCAATTTTTGATTCAGTTGTTGTGCTGCTACCGTCCAATATTTGCGTGTCGTTCTTTCTAGAATAAAATAAGGAGGTACTCCTACTTATGTTACTCCCACTATGGCTAGCCTTGCGCTTGGCTCTTCGCCACTTCCAGAAGTTAAAGAATAATGGTTGTACTACAGTAGTACTTCTGGCAATCTGACACCAAATGAACTACGACACGTCCACCGCTTGTAAGCAAAAGTTTATCCTCATGCTGAGAGCTACCGTGCACACGTTGGCGAGGGAGATGGTGTAGTAAGCTAGCTTCTCGTCGTTCTGCGAGTTGATGGGACACATCAAAGTTATTTAGTACGTACTCTCTCCAAAAAAGGGCTGACCATGTCATGGCTACCACCCCCTGCTCCGTCGTTGAGTACGTGCACTATTCACATGCCATCGAGGAGAAAAAATATTGCGTATAGGAGTAGGTACAATCGAAGTGCATGACTCACTTATGCACTGCTTATTTGATTATCTCCATTTTCTTGCATGACACATGCACATTGATGCTAGATGTCTCACGTGTTGGCAAAAGGATGAACAAAGCTCACGTAAAAAATAGTGGAAGAACGTAGATTCCCGACGACCAAGAAAGAGCAAGGAACCTCGTGGTGGAACGTCTACAAGGAACATTGCATGTTTTCCCCTGTTTTTTGCTGCCTGCCCTCCTATAAACAAATAAAAGAACATGAATTCTTCGCAAACCACTAGAGACGATACATCATGACGCTAAGTTGAAGATATTTTATTTGTTTATATTTATAACCACGCAAGAAGCCACACATGTACAGGACGCATGCAGCCATGCATGTACACACGCCAACGCACTAATTCATGCCGATCCAACTCATGCACAAACATGCATAGCATGGAGCACACAACACACGTACACAACACATGCATGCACACACACTCGGCCGTAGAATGCACATGAATAACACATGCATGCACACACTCTTGGCTGCATGGAGGCGTGCGCCATCTACGGTGACATCCGGTTCATCGTGCTAGGGCGAATCTAGCACACAACGGCGCCTACGCATCTCTTGCAGCACCTCTTTGCCGTCGTTGCTCAACGACTAGCCGGAGACGAAGACGATCGTAGCCCCGGCCTTAGAGCTAGCACCGATGGAAAAGCACGCACACGAGCACGTACGGAGTGCCCACAACATGGTGCGTCCCCAGTCGCCTCTACTCCTTCTGTGCACGTTGTCTATGAAGGCGGTTGCATGACTAATGATAATGTGGGTGAGATCTTCTAGGATTCAGATGATGACGAGGAGGGTGTCTCCAACGGCGTTCCTCGGCTTGCGCCTCTTGCATCATGGTGGTTGAGCTTGGAGTCATTCATCTGGTACAGGTGGCATCTCAGATCTGGACACAAGGTGACGTGCTAGGAATTCAAACACCTACATTTACTAGTATGTATACACGTGCAAGGAACGTCTTAATATTACTGTTCCGTGCAACGCACGGGCACCTTACTATAGATTACTACGACCAAAAATTGAACTAACATTATATATAGTATGATAAATGCCGATGCAAGTCACCTAAAATTATATCATTGAAAACTATATTCAAATACGAATCCAACGATATAGTTTTTGTTGACATGCACTAACATTTTGTCAGTTAAATCTTCAGTCAATAAATGGGGGACTAATAAACCATGACCAATGTAGTACTAGTGTAGAGGGTGGCGCTGCACGTGAGTCTCCCGGCAGTAAAGCCGTCATATCACAAAACCCAACCACTAATAAGTGGCCTGGTAAAATAAATGGACAAGCAACCATCACATCCCTCCGTCTTGATTGTTCTACAATACAGGTGAGGTAGCAGCAGTGTACTATTCATGTGAATCCTACTGATATTGGCCGTTGGATTTAGAAGATCAACGGTTATGATTAATGTTCTTGGTCCTACTTAAAGTTGGTACACTATATAGTAGTATAGATATAGATATAGAAACCTGCGTGGAATGTGAGAAACCAACTCTGGCCACACACATCCTTTCAGGAGCAGGACGCCGGCCAAGATCCTCCTTCCACCACTTTGTCCACTCTTTCGGTGGCATCCGACGAGCAGGAAGAGAAGTTCTCTGGTATAAAAGCCATATGGGTGGCCCGCCGAGCCTGGCAGCACGCTTCTCCACCTACCTAACCTAGACCGTCGGAGGTAGTTGCCGCACTAAGCCAACGCGTGGTTCCGCAACTGGCCTCTCCAATACAGCTCGAGGAAGAGTGCCGACTTGCTCCATGCCAGCTTGTCAGGGAGCATGACGGCACGGGCATCGTCGCTGCCCTTGACGCCGCTGCGTCATATAGCGCCTCCAGTGTCTGCGACTGCGTCATCCACCGTCGACGTGCGCGTAGCCACGACATGCAGGCAGAGAAAGAAGCCGCTCGGATGTCGACGAGGTGATGCGTTTACACAGATGTGTACAAGGTGACGGGCAGCACGTCTTCCCCCGCCACCATCATCGAGGAAAAGTAGAACACGGGAGGCCGCCGCCGATTGTATACCATGAAGGCCACCGCCGAGGCGACGCCGGCAAATACAGCCGGTGTCTTGCTCGATTCTTCTTCTGCCGAATGCTAGAGGAGGACAAAGAGATCAGGCAGCGACCATTTTGATTAGGTATTTTAATTCTACCAGGCTGGTTGTAATGGGAGTATTATAAGTAGTATCATGCATGCCAACTACTCCCCCCGTTCCTAAATATAGGAGTATTATCAGAGCATGGTTAATAGTATAACCAGCTGATGGCTACATGACACTGCCATGTCATCTATAGCCAACCTTGTAGCCTTCAAGTATAATACTCCCTCCGTCTAGGTGTCATCTTACGAAAACCAAATAATCCCAAAATACTTAGGCACGGTGCATTAACTTCTACCATGTTTCTTGTTTCTTGACATATCAACCAAAGAGATGTGGGTGTGCATGCTTTTAATGACTTGAGACTAGCAAACATGACATGCAGTGGTTAGTTCATTGCATGCAATGCTATTAATTAGCAAATAAACATTAAGTTCTCTCGTCTCTTCCGAAAGTCGAACAATGATGATGGTACTACAGTTGATAGTGTACGTACTAGTAAGCAAAGCTTCTCCTCGTTTGCGAGTAGACCGGACACATCAAAAGTAGTGCATTAGTCTCCAAAAAGGGTTGACCATGTCCATGGCTACCATCCCATGCTCCGTCATTCAGTGTGTGCTTCTCTTCGTTCTGCGAGTTGATGGGACACATCAAATTTAAGACGTATTTAGTACTCTCTCCAAAAAGGGCCGGCCATGTCCATCAGTCCATGGCTACCATCCCGTGCTCCGTCATTGAGTACGTGCAGTATTCACGTGCCATCGAGGAGGAAAAATATTACATAGTACTAGGTGCCATCGTAGTGCACGACTCACTTACACACTGCTTATCTCCATTTTTCTTGCATGACACGTGCACCTTGATGCTAGATGTCCCGCATGTTGGCAAAAGGATGAACAAAGCTCATGTCAAAATAAAGAGTGGAAGAACATAGATTCCTGATGACCGAGAAGGAGCAAGGAACCTCGTGGTGGAGCATCTGCACTCATAGTATTTTACATTATTTAGCGATATAAAATCAACCAATCATCTCCACGATAGACCGGAAGAGTATGAAACACCAGCCCAGTGTAGTTACATCATACTGTATGTGGCCAACCCACGCTATCACCATATTTCTTGGCCTTCGTGCGACACCTAGCTCTAGTAATCCACCAGCCCGTATCGCTTCTCGCTCCTCGTCTCTCTCAAAGTGCGACGGGCTAACATTAAGCCCCGCGCCGCCATCGATGAGGGTCTTGGTGACAAGGACATTGCTGATGACGGGCGAGCAAAGCATTGGGAGGGTGCTGGTAGTTGCCGCACACTTGAGCTGGTCGGATGAGCTGAAGGTGATGGTACACTGGGACCACCTGAGCGGACGTGTGGCCTCGAGCCTAGGGAGGGCCGCGTTAAGATCGCGAGCGAACTGCTTGAAGATGTGTTGAGAGGCTGGCGCCTGGGCGCCGCCCATGATGCAGGCGATGGCGCATGGTTCCTGGAAGCCTCCAGCCCCCTCGTCCTGGTGGTGGTCGTCGTTCCTTCTTGATGGCTGTGGCAGCGGAGGGAGGCCCGCGTTGCCTTGAGGACAGTCCTCACAAGGTTGATATCTCCATGCACCCTCGTGAGGCTGGCCCTGCGAGCGGTCCTCACGAGGCTGATCCCGCCACTCCTAGTGGGGGCCGCACTCGTCCTAGCGTCCTCCACTTCGACCTCCTCCATGGCCATAGCCTCGATCGTTGTGCTCGGGGCATCGACCGAGGCACCCGTCGTGTATGGCCCTGAGCTCCTTACAATCATTGGTGTTGTGGCTTTGTACATTGTGGAAGACGTAGAACGGACGGCTGCCCTTGGATGACTCTGGGTGGTCGCAACCACGCTTCATCTCTGGTTCAGCTGCGAGCACGACTGCCCCTTTGTGCTTCACATCCCTGGCCTTCTTATCTTCTAGTTCAGCTGCTGGGAGCTTGAGGAGGGAGAGGCAACCTTCCTCGGCTATTGCGCACTTGGTTGCCATGTTGAACATCTCCAGAGCCATACACAGGTCTTCATGGGTGGCGAGCTCCTCCTTCATCTTGACATCACAGACACCATCGGAGAACGCCGAGATGATGGCCTCGTCGGAAACCTTGGGGATCTTGAGGCGAACGTTGTTGAAGCGCTGGATGTACTTCTGTAGGGTTTCCCCTAGCTGCTGCTTGATGCGCCGCAGGTCACCCACGGCTGGAGGGTGGCCGCGAGTGCCCTAGAAGTTGACGATGAAACGCTCGCGCATCTCGCCCCCGGAGGAGATCGACACTACAAGAAATATGTCAACTAGTGACCTTCCGTCAGTGACCCTGGAAGAATTGGTCATAGATCTATGACCATTTGAGACCAATTGGTCAAAAGCTGCTCGGGGGGCTCCAAACTCTAAACCATTGCGACCATTTTGGTCAGAAAAGTCGTAATTTACTTACACAAAATGGTGATAAAGCAAACAGCACTAGTCCGCTGCCTTATTTCTAGCTGATCATGACCAATATAGATGGTCATAACCTTGTAAATTGTGGTGGATTGGTATGACTTGGCGCCACCTCATCAGTTTTGCCTATGTGTCATGTCCATGTGTCAATTTTTGCCCTAGGTTCTGAAGCAACCAATATTTCTGTCATTCCCAAAATTCCCAAAAAATCTCATAAATTCTTTGGGTCATATCTTCATCAAATATGTAAAACTCCTTCCTTGCCTAGTTCAAAACTAATTCAAAATTATTCATTTTCCTATTCTGTTCACAACAGCACTTTATGAAGGAAGTGCTATTTATATATTCTTGATTGCCCTCGGAATTTTTGGCCACTCTTTCCTATCCAAATCATTACCGCATGACAAAATTCAGCTCCATTTGCCTAGCAAATCTTCCTCGGCAAATTTCCAAAGTTTTTGTCCACCTAGAAGCATTGTGAAGGAAGTACCTTTTTTATATATCGAAATGACATGAAATTTATACAGTTCCTTCATATGCCCAAATTATCACCCTCCTCCAAATTGCAGCTTAGTCAAATCATCTATGTGAGCCTAGGTTCAATTTATATTTTATGGCCAAATCTGCACGCTGCAAAGCAAGTGTTATCTAGACCCCTCCTATTACCCTCAAACTTTTTGGGCACTATTCCATACCCAAATCATTTCCACATGATAATATTCAGCTCAATTTTCCTAGTAAATCTTTCTCAGGAAATTTCCAAAGTTTCTACCTCGAGAGAAGCTTTGTGAAGTAAGTACTAGCTAGGCTTACCCAAATGATCTGAAAATTTACCAGCGCATGACCATACCTATGTAACTTACCTACACCAATTTTGAGCTCATTTCATTCATCCAATCTCTCTCACTAGTTTTCCCAAGTTTCTGTCCATAGAAGAGCATTGTGAAGGAAGTACTACTTTGGCATGTCCAAATGGTATCAATTTTCTACAATACTTTCCTATGCCCAAATAACCATCCTCCACCAACTTTCAGCTCAATCCATTCATTATTTTGAGCCCAGCTTCAACATTCATATTTTTTGTCCAACATGGTACTTTGCAAAGCAAGTACCACCTAGGATCCTCCTTTTGAGCTAAAAATTTGTGAAGACATTCTCCTTAGTAGATGATCATCCTCAGCCAAAACTCACGCCCATTGGCCATGTGAATTTCCCGTACCGCTAATCAGACACTTGGCTACTAATTCATCTTTGAGCATAGGTCAGTCTCCTCGTGAGATTCTTCTGTTGTAATTTTCTTCCTAGCACCTAACTGGGGAGTGCCCAACCCACTAGACATGCCTAGGCCTCCCAGAACGCATGTCAACGCCAAGGTCACGCGGTGACCACGCGGCGGGCATGCGAGTTTACGCGCTTTGGAGTTGGGGCCCTGGGCCACATCCAAGCCTCGACATATCGCCACCAAACCATGTATTTATGATTAAATAGATACTTATGTAACTAGAAATGATTTTTGGAAACAATAAAGAGCAAACAATAAGGTAGATGCAGTTCAAAATTGACCCGCTTCCTACTGAATCGGCAGAAATTTGTCTTTTTCACAAGTGGTGGATCAAAACTTTTGACACCAAACCATTTTGTCAATTATGCATTAAATATGGCCTAATATTTTATAAAAATGATTTGGTCCAATTTTGCAACAAATATATGGTAGCTCCTTCACAAAAAAACTCATTTTGGGCATTCAAAAAATGGAAAATGAATTTTCCGTGCAAAGAAAATGAAAACTCCCTTAGGAAACATTGTTTGGAATTCCAAGATGCACAATATGAGATCATTTGAACAAACTATGCCATAAATGTGGCCATGAGTTTGATCATTTGGCTTGAAAGCCCTGAATCTTCACACATGATAGCTCATTTCTGAGAACACTTTTTTAAAATAATTGCCGTATTGCAAGTTTGTTATTTTTCCTGGAAACATGGTCACATATAATGACACAATGCGAAGGATTTCCAATTTTTTGATTTTTTTTGAATTTTTTTATGCCCGTTTTGAAATGCGATGAAAACGACGGGTTTGACCGTTCCTAGCTAGTGGTTGAATCTTGGAAAACTTTTGATGGTTCTCTGATTAAATAGATACTTATGTATCTAGAAATGATTTTTTGAAAAAATAAAGAGTAAACTATGAGGCAGCTACAGTTCAAATTTGACCCGCTTCCAACCGAATCGGCGGGAATTTGTCTTTTTCACCAGAGGTGGATCAAGGCTTTTGACACCCAACCATTTGGTCAATTGGGAAGCTAATATGGCCTAGTATTTTATAAAAATGGTTTGGTTCAATTTTGCAACAAATATATGGTAGGTCCTTCACAAAAAGAACTCAATTCGGGCACTTAGAAAATGGAAAATGAATTTTTCGTCCAAAGAAAATAAAAAGTCCCTTAGGCAACATTGTTTGGAATTCCAATATGCACCCTTTTGCACAATATGAGATCATTTGAACAAACTATGCCATGAATGTGGTCATAAGATTGATCATTTGGCTTGAAATCCATGAATCTTCACGCATGATAGCTCATTTCTGAGAACACTTTTTTAAAATAATCGCCATATTACAAGTTTGTTATTTTTCCTGGAAACTTGGTCACATATAATGACACAATGCGAAGGTTTTCCAATTTTTTGATTTTTTTTGAATTTTTTATGCCCATTTCAAATTACGATCAAAACGACGGGTTTGACCGTTCCTAGCTAGTGGTTTAATCTTGGAAAACTTTTGATGTTTCTCTGATTAAATAGATACTTATGTATCTAGAAATGATTTTTTGAAAAAATAAAGAGTAAAGTATGAGGCAGCTGCAGTTCAAATTTGACCCCCTTCCAACCGAATCGGCAGGAATTTGTCTTTTTCACCAGAGGTGGATCAAGGGTTCTGACACCCAACCATTTGGTCAATTATGTATTAAATATGTCCTAATATTTTACAAAATTGATTTGGTCCATTTTTACAACAATTACTTGGTAGTTCCTTCACAAAAAAACTCATTTTGGGCACTCGAAAAATGGAAAATGAATTTTCCGTGCAAAGAAAATGAAAACTCCCTTAGGAAACATTGTTTGGAATTCCAAGATGCACCCTTGTGCACAATATGAGATCATTTGAACAAACTATGCCATGAATGTGGCCATAAGATTGATCATTTAGCTTGAAAGCCATGAATCTTCACACATGATAGCTCATTTCTGAGAACACCTTTTTAAAATAATTGTCTTATTACAAGTTTATTATTTTTTCTGAAAACTTGGTCACATATGATGACACAATTCGAAGGTTTTCCAATTTTTTTGATTTTTTTGAATTTTTTATGCCCGTTTCAAAATGTGGTCAAAACGGCGGGCTTGACCGTTCCTAGCTAGCGGGTTAATCTTGGAAAACTTTTGATGTTTCTCTGATTAAATAGATACTTATGTACTTAGAAATGATGACACAATGCGAAGGTTTTCCAAATTTTTTGAATTTTTTGAATTTTTTATGCCCGTTTCAAAATGCGGTCAAAACGGCGGGCTTGACCGTTCCAAGCTAGTGGGTTAATCTTGGAAAACTTTTGATGTTTCTCTGATTAAATAGATACTTATGTACTTAGAAATGATTTTTGAAAAAAATAAAGAGCAAACTATGAGGCAGCTGCAGTTCAAATTTGACCCGCTTCCAACTAGATCGGCGGAAATTTGTCTTTTTCACCAGAGGTGGGTCGAAACTTTTGACACCCAACCATTTGGTAAATTGTGCATTAAACATGACCTAATATTTTATAAAATTGATTTGGTCCATTTTTGCAACAAATATATGATAGGTCATTTACAAAAAAAACTCATTTTGGGCACTCGAAAAAATAGGAAATGAATTTTTCGTCCAAAGAAAATGAAAACTTCCTTAGGCAACATTGTTTTCAATTCCAAGATGCACCATTGTGCATAATATGTGATCATTTGAACAAACTATGTCATGAATGTGACCATAAGATTGATCATTTGGCTTGAAAGCCATGAATCTTCACACATGATAGCTTGTTTCAGAGAACACTTTTTAAAGACATTTACCGTCGTCAAAGTTTGTTCTTTTTCCCAGGAATTAGGTCACATATAATGACACGGTGCGAAGATTTTTTTTTGAATTTCTTATGCCCGTTTTCAAAATATGTTCAAAACAACGGGCAGGACCGTTCGTAGCTAGCGGTTGGATTTTGCAAAACTTTTCAAGTGTCTTAGATTAAATAAGTACTTTTTTATTGAAAAATATTTATTGGAAAAATTATAAGTAAATTGTGAAGCAGCCGTTGTTCAAATTAAACCCTGTTCCTATTGATTTTGTAGAAAATAAATGGTTGAAAATAGCTAAAAATATAAAAAATGCATCAAGTTGGTGATCATTCAAGAAATGTGGTCTAATTTGTGTGAAAATTTTAATAGTGCCATTTTGCAAGATATTCTTGGTAGCTGCTTCACAAAAAGTCATGTGTTTAATGCTGAGAAACTAGTATTTTATATGACATATGTATCAAACCAATCAGGACAGAGAAACACTCTTCCCACGGATCACCCCTCTCTAACCAATCTGAGCCGTCAAAGCCAAACATATCCAACGTCTCTCAACCCTCCTCGCTTTGGTCCAAATGGATGGAAATTTTGGGTTGAGAGTAAGCGCGTGCGCGCCCAGAAGGCTCAGCCCGCCCTCCACTTTCAGAACTGAACCTAAAACGCAAAAAGAAGGAAAGAAAGAAAAAAAGAAAACCCTACCCCGACCCACTCCTCGTCCCACCCACCCCGATCCATCCCCCCCCTCCCCCATCCCCCCCCCCCCCACCCCCACCCCCCCCCCTCCCCCCCACCGCCCCCCCCCGCGGCCTCCTCCCTCCCATCTTCTTCACTCCCGCCTCAGGCGCCTCCCCACCCTTCCATCTCTCTCTCCCACAACCCCCTATCTCTCCCGGGACACATCTCCGCCGCCGCAGCTGATTCCGGCATTCTCCACCAACTCCCGCCACCCCGCAGCACCGTCTAGAGCTCGCCTCGCTCCGTTGGATCTTCCCCTTTGCGGGATTCGCTGCTCCCGGCATCCAACGCTCAGCTGCAACCCTCCCTGTGACTAGGGTTTCGGGGGCGACGACGCCTCCATCGCCGGCACGGCTCTGGTGACCCCTCTCCGACATCTACTGCGCCGCCACACGCGGCTCAACCTCCTATTTCTTCTCCGTGCTCCCTCGCCCCCACCCCACCCACAGCCTCACTCGCAACACACCTACCACACGTCCAGAGCAAGATCCAGATGGCGACAGAGCTGACGGCGGACCTCCCCAGCGGCTCCTTCTCCCCCTCCCCTCAGTCAGGTGTGAATCCTTTCCTCCCCCCTCTCCCCTGCAAATTTCTGCAGCAACCAGGCAAATAACTTCAGCTGCCTTCTATTTTCCTCTAGACCTCGGCGTAGGTTTCTCGGCGGTCGACGGGCAGACATGGGCGGCGGGGAAGGGGAAGAGAAGCCCTTCAATTTCCTCCAGATCCTCTGCCGTGCGTCCTCTCCTCCTTCCCCATCTTTCTCATTCTTTGGTTCCCATCTCCATCCGTGGATTATTAGTGGCTCAGTACAAGCTCGCTTCACCTTCTGCAACCTTACAGTCAGTCATGGGTGAAGGGGACTGATTATGTGTGTTGTTTTTTTGCCCGCTCGCTTGCAGAGGGAGTCATAGCCGAGAGGAGCCGCCGGCGTCGTGGTGGAGACGGTGCTCTACCCCATCGATGCCATCAAGACCAGGCTTCAGGTGAAGATGTGTAGTTCAGTCTCTGATTTTGCTTGTTTGCAATGCAATGGCCGGTTAATTAGACCCCATAACCTGCTCCCAAGCAACATGCGATTTTAAACTAAATGCACAACACTAAAGGATGCCATTGTCTGACGGCCCGCTGTATATTGTACTGCCTGCATTGGATGCCATGTCGGAAGCTGGTACAAATATTTGTTTCCAATATGGGGAAACCACAAAAAAAGTGCATACCTATTTCCAACTTTGAATGACATTATGTAAATCTTTGTTCCCAATATGGCACAAATCGCTGTATATAATACCTATTTTTCCTGTAAATCTTATGAATACTCCATGCTATGTGCGACTGCCAATTTGAGCTTTCTATGATCAGTGAATATAGTAGTTCTCCTGCTATTATTCAAATAAATAAATCATGCAAGTGGTAGTATAAAAAGACCTGCTTGCATAAACCTCTCGGGGACTATTGACATCTCATTATATTCTCTGCTTCCACTTATATCCTGAGCATGTACTTTAATAGTTAGTTCCTAGAACATGACAATGGATTGCTTTTCTTTATATACCCCACTATCCATACCCCCAGGTATTAGTAAAACTATGAGGACACCTTATGTATATTGTGTTAGATTAGTGCACAATCTTATTAGAAACATCTGAATGTTGAGGCTATTTCCTTTATACTAAATCTTGTAATTCTTGGTTGCGGCTTCTGTTTTTTCCCTTGGTACCCACTCACGGCCGCCTTCTGCTTGTGCTTCTTTTCTCGGGATGATGGTCTAGCGGCACATGGCGCCGGAGTTGAGCCTGGGCATGAGGAGCGACGGCTACGCGCGGGTCCTCGACCTGCTCGGCCTCAACCTGCAGACCTTCGCCAAGGTTCCCCTCAAGTCCCACACGGTGGATGAAATCAGGGAGGTGATATTTGTTCATGACCCATCTTCCTGCTGAACAGTAGATGATCTTACTAAGCAGCTAGCCCACCTTGCCTGGTATGCTTGTATCTGCTACATGTTGTTTTCATCTTGATAGCTAGCAGCCTAGCACCATGAACTTTGATTGTGAAATCTCTATGCTGTAAAATTAATTGGGTCAGTCTCGAATTTGTTGTGAATTGTAAGATGCTTCAAGTAATTTTTTTTGCCTTCTCGCGTGTAGGCGGTCAGGCGAGACAACAAGCGAAGGTTCAGTCTGTTGGAGGAGGATGGCGAGCTGCTGATTCGGGTTAACCAGGGGTGCACTGTGATAGTATGTTTTCTGTCTGACCGTCCAGACCATGGAGAAGCAGCGTCGGCCACTGGCGAGGGACGTGGCAAACGACCAGATTGTCCTCCTCTCCAAGCGAAGGGGACTACTCAACTAGGTTTGCAGCTAACTCAACTGGACCTTGCTGTTATGATTTCTGTAGTAGAAGCATGTTCAGAGACTTGGTTGTATTCATGGAGGGGCTTAAATATGTTCTGTTTAGCCTTAGGGCATGACTAAGGCATGCCATATGTTCTGTTTGAAGTCACTTGCCAATAATCTAACCATATCAGCGGCTTCAGTAATTATATCATTACTGTCTTGTTCTGAGACTTGCACAAAAGAACTTGATGGCCAATATTTCAACACAAAATGTTGTATCAGAATCTGGAGTGATTTTATGGGTTTCTGGGGTTCTATTCACTAAATCCTATCTGTCTACTTCTGTCTTTCTCTAAAGAATTAAGACCTTTTGCTAGAGCCAGGGCTCCCCTTCTAGCGGCCCTATTGATTGTTTTTTTGGAATTCATGTTTTTGTATATAAGATGCCACCATCAAGTTAATAGTAACACTAATAATCATCTGTACCCTTCTATTATGAGTTGATTGCACATGATTGGGGCTGTGCTTCCTCTTCTTACTTTCAGAATCGTTTGATGCTAATGACGATGATATACTAGGAGCATTACTTTCATCTACAATAATTGGCTCAGTTCAATATAGTACTGAAAAAACACTTCCTGCTGTAGATTATTAATCCATGAGTATATTATGACTCCATATACGGCAACCACATGCAGACTGGCTCAAGCTCTTCTTAATTTCCATGCATGTTTCTTTCCGGACTTAATCTTACTAAATAGCACCCCGTCACTTGCTGTTGTTGTTATTCACACTATATCCTCTTTTGTTTTTTTGTTGGCAGATATTTTGCCTAAATTCAAGACGAAAGAAGATGTTCAAAGAAGCGCCAAGGCATTTTTGTATAGAAAGTTATGTAATAATAGTTGGGCTATCTAGGCATTGTGAACTCCAGAATTTCATATATCTTCTCTCTGTTTTTGAGTGAAATGTTGTATGTTTTAGGATTACAATTTTTGTTTGATATGAAATAGTAATTATGTATGTGATTTGAAAATGTGTGCAATGGAAACATGACTCATGTGACCCACTTATAAAAATAATTTGAGAGCATTTGAAATTTTGATTATGATATTCGGGACCAACCTGACTAGTGGGGCCAGCACCAAAATAAAATGGTGAAAAATAAAAGATCATACACTCTAAAAGGCTGCACCCAAAAAAAAGGCCGAATTGTTGGGCTAGGCCTATGTAGCAAGCGAAAATTAACAGAAAAAATATATTAAAAAGGCCGAATTAATGGGCTCGGCCCATGTAGAACGTCGAATTGGGCCGGGCGGAATCTTATCCACGTCAGCTTGACACGCTGGATGCCTACGTGGCCTGGGGAGGTTGCTAGTGACCAAAACAAAACAATAGGCATATTTTGGTCAGAAACATCTATGACCTTCTCACAGAGAAGGTCGTTAATTTCAGTTTACGACCGCCAGCTTTTGACCTTCTGTTTTTGGTCACAAAAAGGTCGTAAATGAAAAACAATGACCTTTCAGTGACCAATAGTCAAGGTCACAACTTGACATATTTCTTGTAGTGCGATCCCGCGGGCAGGTTCAGGAGCCACGAGCGCATGCCATTGTTTAGAGCCATGGGAAACCAGTTCACCATGATCTTCTTGTCCTCGTTAGCCACCTCGATGCTCAGCTCATAGAGCTGTAGGAACTCCCCAGGGTCGGGGGTGCCATCGTAGCGCAGGGGCAGGTCGGGCTTGAACTTGCCTGGCCAGATGACACCGCATTGCTCGGGAGTGAAGGCTCAGCAGCCCGCGGTGGTCATGGGAGACCATCGTGGAGGTAGAGCCTGGTCTTGGCGCTCACGCGCCGCCATCGCAGGCGGCGTGTGGACTTGACGCGGTGGTGCAGGGAGCGCTGGAGCACCTTCTTACGGTCGCTGGACCTCCTGGCAGCTTCCTTCTCCGTGCACGGGCACCCTGTGCGGCGGGTCACGTTGTGGGGCTGCACGTCTTGGACCGAGGGCGACGTCCTGACGGGGAGGTGGTGGAGGCGCTCCATGGGATACGTCGCCCGCAGCGGGCGGCGGGCGAGGCAGCGAGAGGGATGGTGCAGGGGAGCCCCCAGCCGTGCTGACAAGCTCGGCGATGTGGTCCAGCTAGTCTTCATAGAAGTCGTTGATGGGGCGGTGGTGCAGGAGCTCGCGCGCCATGAGAAGCGTGGCCTGAGCATCCATTGGCCCGTGACGAGCGTGAGACGATGAGCCAGCCAGAGTGAACAATAGGGTGGCGGCGCGTCCATCCCGCCGCACGGGGGGGGGGGGGGGGGGGGGTGTTGTAGCAAAGCTTGTTGCTCGTGCCCCGCTGGGCCGGTGGCGGTGTTGGCGATAGGCGATGGAGAGCGATGGGGAGGTCCGCTGACGGGTGCCGTCTAGGCGACGCGAGCGGCGAGAGTGGCTCGACGCTAGGCACGGTCTCAACGAGCATCGACCATGGGGTGGTGGACCGGCAGCAGGTCGATCGATGGAAAACAGGCTTCAACGCACCCCTACCTAGCGCGCCAAATGTCGGATTCGGGGTTCTGCAGACCCTTGAGAGGTTCGAACACTAGGGTGTGTGCGAAGAACTCACCCCTCCTAGTCTGCCTGCTCGATGATTCCATGGCCTAGCTCGACGAACCCAAGGGACAAGAGACACAACGGTTTATCCTTGTTCGGGCCACCTTGCGGTGTAATACCCTACTCCAGCTTTGTGGTGGATTACCTCGAGGGGCTTAGAATGAACTAGTACAATGGCTAAACAGCCTCAGGAGGTGAGGTGTTCTTGAGCTCGATGAGCTAGTGTGTGACTGGATGATCTTGGTGATCCCCCCTTCCTCTTCTCTCTTCCTTCTTCTCTATGGTGGTGGCTAGGTCCTATTTATAGTGGCCTTGGTCCTCTTCCCAAATGTAAGGAGGGTAGGGATCCCACAACAACCAAATTTCAAGGGGGACAACTAGTACAAGCTGTCTTGACAAAAGTAGTCTTCGCCTGCAAAATGCTCTGGTGGTGACGCTGCGGTTGGCTCTGCGATGACCTCCTTCCTGCCGTCCTGGCGGTCTTGGTCTTGTTGCACTGATATGTAAACCTTTGCTTGATTCCTCGGGACTCCGCGCCTGCGCTTTCCTCCTTGGCACCAAAGGGGGAACTGGTACACTACGCCCGCTAGCACCCGCCTGGCCTTGTTCGTCATGGCTCACGTCATGTGAACCTCGCGAGGTGCACCTTGCCTTGATATCCCTGCTCATCGGTAGCCAGCCTGGTGAGGCCCTCCCAGGGAGGTCTTGCTGTCGTCCACCTCGCGAGGGTCTTGAGTTGTTGCTGAAGCTGGGTCATACCAGGCCGTTGATGGAGCCACGTCATGGGCCGCAGGCAGGCAAGTCTGGGTACCCCCATTCCCAGGATGCCAACATTGGTTGCAAGGGTTATTGTGATGTGCATTACCGAGAGGGCCCAGATATACCTCTCCGATACTCGGAGTGACAAATCCTATTATCGATCTATGCCAACCCAACAAACACCTTTCGGAGACACCTGTAGAGCACCTTTATAATCACCCAGTTACGTTGTGACGTTTGGTAGCACACAAATTGTTCCTCCGGTAATCGGGAGTTGCATAATCTCATAGTCATAGGAACATGTATAAGTCATGAAGAAAGCAATAACAATAAAACTTAACGATCATTATGCTAAGCTAACGGATGGGTCTTGTCCATCACATCATTCTCCTAATGATGTGATCCCATTCATCAAATGACAACACATGTCTATGGTCAGGAAACTTAACCATCTTTGATTAATGCGCTAGTCAAGTAGAGGCATACTAGGGACACTTTATTTTGTCTATGTATTCACACATGTATCAAGTTTCCGGTTAATACAATTCTAGCATGAATAATAAACATTTATCATGATATAAGGAAATATAAATAACAACTTTATTATTGCCTCTAGGGCTTATTTCCTTCAAGAGTGACTTCACCACTAGCCCCATATATGATGAGTTGCCCTAGTTCCCATGTGAGGTGAGTCACGACCACCACCACTTGAGTGATTTGAGTGACTCCACCATATGTGACATTGAGTGCACTTACCTTGAGGGAGTGAGTGAGCCACCACCACATAGAGAGAGTGAGGTAGTTGATAGGGAATGTGAGGCCATTTTGATTTCTAACAACTTAACCTCTACCTATATTGTGTCTTCTCATTTGGTGCTAGGTCCCATCTACGATGACGCCATGACCTTTGACAACTACGTCCTTCCTTTGGACAAGACGATGGCCATGGTGGACTATGATGCACCCCCACATGGTTTCATCACGATGATGACATTGACCATTATTTGGTCTTTGACATCTCACCTACACCACATGAGTGGAATGAGAAAGGTAAGATAGGTGAAGGTAATGCTCTTATCCCACTAGTGGACATTCTTGACATTGATTGCTTCCATGATGTTGATCCACCTATTACCATGCTTCATGCTAGTATGATTTCCCCATGCGATGATTTACCCATTTATGATGAGTTTGATGATTTTCATGTGGATTCTATTAGTTGTGATGCCATGTTACATCATGTTTGATAATCCGCTTGACTTGCCATATGCTATGCATGATATCACCCATATGTCATATTTGCAATCTCATCATAGTGAGTATGCATATGCCATTAAAATAAACCCAATTTGCACATATGGCATAGATGACAAGCCCATGGTTATTGGCATTTGTTTTTCTTGTGATTATGTTGATATACTCCCTTTGCATCATTTATCTCATATGCCATGCCATGACCACCTAGCTTTGGACATGCATTGTTTGCCATGTTATAAATTTTCTCCATGTTATGCTTCCGCTATTCCTCATGAGACCCCCATAGTTTCCTCATCCATGTTAAGAGATTTTGCTACATCCTACGAATTGCATGATCCCCATGATTGTGTGCACCATATGCATCCCATGACTAAAAATTCTATTGTTGTGCCACACACTTGCTATAGTTTGCATCCCAATCATGTTGAACACAATAAGTATCATTGCATGATGGATGACATGTTCTTATACCATGCATCAAATTTCTTTGAGCGATGCTTATCTTGTGTTAACTTTCACGTTCACATACACATCATGATGGATGATGTGTACATTTACCACAAACACACTTTCTTTGGTTTGTGTCTCTTTTGTGTAGGTACCCATGCATACTCATCAACCTCGCAATCCCATGAGTTGATGAAATGAACTCTAGAGAGTAATGATGATTCGGGATCCCATGGATTGTCCTTACCACCATTACCTTCATGCAAAGACTTCGCACATTTCTTCTACATGGCCCTCGCATGGGTATGGGTTATATACCACTTCTCATTTTATGCCCATATTGCCATGTTCACTTTTCGCATGATATGCCCATTTCTATGCCTTTGACATGCATTTGTGACCCATGGTTTGCATTACACATGTTCCTTGACTCTCATACTTGTATGTGTATTTGCAAGCTTGGTGGAGATATTGCTTGTTATTGCCATGTTTTCTTTGTGCCTAATACCAATGATGATACCTTGATCATATATTGTTTTCATGCTTGTGATATGTCATGTGCATCGTGTATGCCTACTATTTACAGACATGACATGATTTCCATGACTACTTCTAGTATGTTGCATCTTCGCACTACTAGTTCGCATGCTATGATTGATATGCTTGCCTTTGTTGCATCACCGATGATTCATACTTGCTCCTTTCATGTGGTTGATGGCATCCATTTACATGCTTTACACATGACTGCTATTGCTTCTTGTCACATGTCTCCATATGTTGCCTCTCTCGTGCTAGATGACTTGCCTTGTATTGAGTGCAACAATGCTTTTAGCCTTGCTAATGAGATTACCCCAATAGCTTTCTCACATATGTTTGGGGCTTTTGACATATTTCTTGTGAAGCATACTTGCCTTCCTTATTTGCACCATATGCCTAGTGCCACGAGTATAGCCATTGCATCATATCATTCATGCACTTTTGCTTCTTATGGTTATGTGCAAGAGAAGAGAACCATCATGATGGATGATGTGTGTATCTACCATGCACATACGTTCTTTGTTTTGTTGTGTGCATGTGTAGGATACTTGGACTTCGTGTCGAATTCCACTTCACGTGAGCTGACCATTTGAGCTCTTAAGAGCGAGCCTCATACATTCGACCACGACACGCTTCTATACCACATTTCCCACCACTTCGGCATTGTGAAGGACGCACAAGGACATGCTTTCGAGGTGATATGCTTCTATCTCGAGAACACCCAAATCATGAACATGCATATTGTGGATCATACTTAATGTGTTGATTGCACCATGACACTTTGCAAACATGCTAGCACTCTTGCTTCGACTTATCATTGCCACATTGTCATTCCTGATGACATATATGCCTTTTGTGTTGCATCTAGTTCTTGGATTACTTGCTCCTATCATATGTTTGCTTGCAACAATGTCATTTCTTCACATGTGCCATGTCCCATTGCTTGTCACATGGTTGACTTGATTGCCTCACACATATTGAACAATTGCTCTTTCCTTTGTGTTGAGTGCCATGATATCTTCACTACACCCTACGCACATTATTCTTGGATTGTCTTGCAGTTGCCCCATGTGTTTAGGCATATCACAATATTTGGTGTTGTGAATGATTCCTATGCCTACCATAGACCATTTGTTGAGAACTTTATGCATTCTTGCTATAACCTTGAGGTAGATTCTTGTTCACTTGTCACAAATGATTGCATCTCAACCTCCCATTTGCATGCTTGTTTCCATGATGTCCTTGATTGTGCTCATTTTATATGCTTAAATGACATGCCACACTTCTTTGTAAGACCATATGTTATGCTTGATGATGACACTTGTTGGGTGAATCACCTCCTGAATGCTTGGTTTTGCACTAATGCTAACCACATTTGTTTTTCCAAATGTTTGTTGTCTTTGCCCCTTTTGAAGGAAATACAAGATGGTGCAACATTGGAGAGTGCCCATTTCAAGATACAAGATGATGAATGCTTGGTGATCGTCAACTTCTAGACGATGACATCATCTCTTTCCCATGGTGATTTGGTTTTCAATTCGAGGTCGGATCTTTCCCAAGGGGGAGGGGATGATGTGGAGCATCCTATGGACATCACCATGTCAAGAGTCCGTTTGGCAAGTGACATGTCCGACATCTACTTCATGCATATAAAGGTGAATCATCTTACACGTGTCCACTTGTACCCTTCGAGGATGGTATACTACTTGACCCCTCTCTCGTGTGCATACATTGGTGTGAGCGGAGCCACACATTAATCAAGGAGGAGTCCAAGAAGAATATAACATCTACACCATCCAAGAGGGAATCCTGGAAGTAGAGAAGGAAGCGCCAAGAAGAAGGTGGCAGCTCCCAGGCAACACCGTGCGCACGGGCCCCTCCGACCCCACGCCCACGGACCTCCCAGGCTGGCGGTCCTAAAGACCCTGTGCGCATGGGCGTGTACCGTGCCCACGGGACCCCCATGTCCACGGGCCTCATGGACCCCATGCGCACGGGCCCATGCGTCAGGTCTCTGGAGACCTCGTGCGCATGGGCTCCACTTACCCCGTGCACATGGGCCCCCTGTGTGTTGATGCGGGCTTTTCCCATGTAATGTCCATTTCTCCCCTACTTACCCCTTCATCCCCTAGGATTATATATACTCCTGCATGTCCTCCATTTAGACTTAGCTAAGAATAGATCTAGACATTAGAGCTTAGCTCATGTACCTCCCCTTGTGGGATTCCTCCTCTTAAGAGAGAGACACTCCATTGGAGTTCAAGGCCTGCTTTGGAGAAGATCCCTAGTGATTCAAGACCCCCTTGAGGGAAGGATCTACCTAGATCACCAAGACCTCGTCTCCTTTGGATTTGAGATGAACTTTACCATGTATCCATGTTCCCCTTGTTGGTTATGTACCTTTGTGGATCTTGTGTGGATTTGAGTCTAGTGGATATGTGATTTGGGCTTGTTCTTGAGTGTTCCTCTTGTTTCCCCCTTGTGTTCTTCTTGTTCTTGTAGATTTACCCTCCAATTCATGAAATATATCCACTTAGGGCTCCATCCTACAACATTTTCCCTAGAAAAAAAGAGAGGACTTTCGGGATGGAGCACCACCGTCTAGAGGCAGAACTTGGGCAGGAGCGCTTTTGCTCTCCGGCAGAGAGATTTCGCTGGGTATACTTCCCTCCAGAAGGGGGAAATCACAGCCATCGTCATCACCAACAACCCTCTCATCATGGGAGGGCCAATCTTCATCCACATCTTTGACAACACCATCTCATCTCAAACCCAAATTCATATCTTGTATTCAATCTTTGTATCAAAACCTCAGATTGGTACCGGTGGGTTGCTAGTAGTGCTGATTACATCTTGTAGTTGATGTTAGTTGGTTTATTTGGTGGAAGATCATATGTTCAGGTCTATTATGCTATTCAATACCCCTCTTATCTTGAGAAAGAATATGTTTTGTGAGTAGTTACATTTGTTCTTGAGGACATGGGAGAAGTCTTGTCATAAGTAATCGCGTGAATTTGGTATTCGTTTGATATTTTGATGATATGTATATTGTGATTCCCTTAGTGGTGTTATGTGAACGTCGACTACATGACACTTCACCATATTTGGGCCTAAGGGAATTTATTGTGGTGTAGATATTAGATGATGGGTTGCTAGAGTGACAGAAGCTTAAACCCTACTTTATGCGCTATTCCGTAAGGGGCTAATTTGGATCCATATGTTTAATGCTATGGTTAGATTTTATCTTAATTCTTCTTTCATAGTTGCGGATGCTTGCGAGAGGAGTTAATAATAAGTGGGAGGCTTGTTCATGTAAGTACAACACCCAAGCACCAGTCCACCCATATATCAAATTATCAAAGAACGCGAATCAAACAAAACATGATGAAAGTGACTAGATGAAATTCCCGTGTGTCCTCAAGAACACTTTACTTATTATAAGAGACCATTCCTGCCTATCCTTTGCTACAAAAAGGATTGGGCTACCTTGCTGCACTTTTGTTACCATTACTATTACTTGCTCATTACAAATTACTTTGCTATCCAACTATCTGTTACCGACAATTTCAGTGCATGCAGAAAATACCTTGCTGAAAACCGCTTGTCATTTCCTTCTGCTCCTCGTTGGGTTCGAACCTCTTACTTATCGAGAGGACTACACTAGATCCCCAATACTTGTGGGTCATCAGGAATCACCCTCCTATGCCACGACCGATTAGCTACACTATAGAGATATCATCAGGAGTGCGTTACGAGGTATCACCCTCGTCACTCTATGGTAGCTCTGTAGAGTCGTACAACTAAGGTTGGGTGTGTGTGGTGATGTGTCGGTCTCTGCACATAGATCATGTTGATCGAGTAATTCGGTGATAAAGCGGGGCAACATAGACAAGGTGAGGAGTCACTGATGGATCACTAACCAACCTATACTAAGCATATAGGATAACAGGTAAGTAACAATAGCAGGTTACAAAAGCAGGCTATGCATTAGAATTGGAGCTATCTAACAACAGTAGAAAAATATAATGCAAGCATGAGAGAGAAACAATGGGCGATATATGAATGATCAAGGGGTTTTTGGTTGCTTGGAAGATCTGTTGCACGTGCTGAACATTTGCGGTGTAGTCGTACTCAATGGCTTCAGCGTTCGTCTTTGGGTCTACTGGAGAAGAAGAGGGGGAAGAAACAGTAAATATAAACCACATAGATGCAACACGAGGCATGACATGGTAGCAAGCTTTGCAAGGGGTGACCTAACACAGTGCTAAGTGTTATAGACAGAGCAAAGAATACGGGAATATTTTCTCGGCTCCAAGCATTTATTGAACAGATGAAATAGAGCGGGGTGTTTCATGTTTTGCCGTGTTAGATGCATGTGACAGGTATGTGGTTAGCATATTCGGATTCGTTATATTTTTGTGAACAACTTCCATATATAAATTATTTTCATTCGAGTAATAGATTATTCTATATGATTTTCTAAAGTTTTAATCATTTTCTGGAATTTACTGCATTAAATATTAATTCGATATTATATTAAAATAATAAAGCAAATTGGGTTTCTTTCGTCCGTCATGTCATTTTTCAGAAAAGTCCCTCTATTTCAGAGAATTCAACCTATAGTCCTGTTTTAAGTTAAAACGAATCATTATTTTCGTATTTTACACAAAAGTCCCTGTCTTTTCTTGAAATCAACCCACCGTCCGGATTTAAGTCACACCCAAACCGTTATTTTACATTTTTCGAAACCCCCCCTGATGTTTTAGATAATTCATCCACGGATCATATTTAAGTCAAACAAATGCTTTTTAAAATCATACATATCTTTTAAACCATAACTCCGATTTGAACATGATATATATGAAATTTGATTAGACAAATATGTAGAATATGAATATGAGATTATTTTTACCTGTAAAGTATTTTTAAATGTTATTTTGAAATATATTTGAGTCAAACCAAATGATTTTCTAAATTATCTGTATCTTTTAAACCGTAACTTTGATTTTAACATATTATATATGAAATTTTATTAGAAAAAATGCGTGGAATCTAAATATGATGTTAATTTTACCTGTTAAATATTTTTAAAATATTGTTATGGAAGCAAACTTATAATTTATAGCGCAAGATTCGTTTTTTTCATACCGGAGACGATCCAGATTGCAAATAAACACCCCACTATAACGATATATGGAAAAGTAAACATTGATAACTACACATACATACCTCTGAAAAATGTCGCAGGGGAAAACAATAGATTTCTCATCGCGAGAGTGAGAGAAAGCGAGGGAGAGAGAGAGGGAGAGAGGGAGTAGAGAGGGAGAGAGAGACGCCTTAGGATTAACCATATTCAACACACGTTTTTTGTTGTTTTGTGTGAACACCAAGGCCATCGCCAGCGAGGGTGTGAAATAGGATAAGCGGCAACCCAAATATGATTCCTCGCAAAAATAAAGGAGATGGACCCATTGTGGTCTTGAGTGATGGTTGTTGAGTTAAGAGCATGTGTTATGTTTTCTCTCCCATTGCAACGCATGGGCTCTATTGCTAGTTGTATTAATTATTAAATGCTATGTGTACACAGAAGTGTACCCATAGATGTGCATGTGTGGCTGACATGTGGGGCCAGTCAGCTGAGTCAGCAGGTCAACTTTTGACCAGTTGACTGATGTCGCTTGAAACTGCGTCAGTATTTCCCCAAAGAGGAAGGGATGATGCAGTACAACTATGGCAAGTATTTCCCTCAGTTATGAAACCAAGGTATCAATCCAGTAGGAGAACCAAGCAACACTATGTAAACGGTACCTGCACACAAAGAACAAATACTTGCAACCCGACGCGTATGAGGGGTTGTCAATCCCTCTTCGGGTAACGACGCCAGAAATTGTCAAGTTGACGGGATAAAATAAAATAAGTAATAAAAAGGTGCACCAAGGTATTTTTGGGCTTTTGGAATAATATATCTGAAAACAAAAGCAAATAAAACTAGATCTCAAAGCAAATATGATAAAGAATATACTTGGGGCCCATAGATTTCACTACTGGCTTCTCTCAAGAAATAGCACACGGTGGGCAAACAAATTACTATTTGGCAATTGGTAGAAAATCAAATAGTTATGACGATATGCAAGGCAATGGTCAATATATAGGCACCACGTCCAAGATGAGTAGACCGACTCCTGCCTGCATCTACTACTATTACTCCAGACATTGACCACTATCCAGCATGCATCTAGTGTATTAAGTTCATGGAGAAACAGAATAATACAATAAGAACGATGACATGATGTAGACGATATCAATTCATGTAGAAATAGCCCCCATCTTGTTGTCCTTAATAGCAATGATAAATACGTGTCTTGTTGCCCCTTCTGTCACTTGAAAAGAACTCCACAAGATCGAACACATCACAAAGCCAATACCGAACAGGGTTGGGCGAAACTGTTTCCATTATATTCTAATTGATACGTCAAAACGTATTTTTACAGTGAATGCCATGATTATCGAGGCTATTTTACATGCCCAGAATTTGAGAATAAGGGAAAGCTGCATACAGGTCCTAAAAAAGGAAAACTTCATCTTGAAGATCCTTTGGACACTCTGCCGCACGTCTGCGCTGCTTTTTGCCTTCGGGTAGGATCGTTTGAGAGGATCAATGATCGAGTATGCATAAGGGGCCTAGAAAAGGGCCCTTGGTACCATTTTAAGGTGATGTGGTTTGTAAAGAACCTGAAAGAATAAAAATACGAAGAAAAAGGGAAGGATATGGGGGTCCAGATAGGGTCGAGCCGCATTGTGGACTTTAGTTGTGGTGTGCCTCCATCCTTGCGCATGGTATCTTTAGTGCGTAGTTATGCACGCGCGGTGCGCATGCCGCTATCAATTTGGGGCTTGGACGGAGGCCGAATTGTTAATCTAGCTCTAGATGAGCCAGACTGCCATTATGCTGGTTAGATCGGACTCATTTGACAGTGTCCAGGGGCTTAACTTCCGAGGTAGTATTTGGCTTGAGAAGGCCACCCTGTACTTCGGCTGCAAGGGCCGCGGTATGCTCCTCAGTACGGAGGGAGCGCTCCATGTTCCCATTGACTGTTATGACGCCATGTGGTCCGGATATCTTGAGCTTTAGATAAGCATAGTGCGGGACTACATTGAAACAGGCAAAAGCGGTTCGTCCTAGCAGTGCATGATAGCCACTTCGGAAAGGGACGATGTCGAAGATCAAGTCTTCGCTTCAGAAGTTACCTGGGGAGCCGAAGACTACCTCCAGCGTTATGGACCCCGTGCAGCAGGCCTCTACGCTGGGTATCACTCCTTTGAAGGTGTTTTTGGTGGGCTTGATTCTTGACGGATCAATGCCCATTTTGTAGACAGTGTCCTTGTACAGGAGGTTAAGACTGCTACCGTCGTCCATAAGGACGCGTGTGAGATGGAATTGGTCGATAATTGGATCGAGGACCAATGTTGCCGAACCTCCGTGATAGACACTGGTCGGATGGTCTCCGCGATCGTGATCGGACAGGCTGACCACGGGTTAAATTTTGGGGCGGCTGGCTCTATGGCATAAACATCCCTTAGTGCGCGCTTGCGCTCCCGTTTGGGGATATGAGTGACGTAGATCATGTTCACTGTTTTTACCTCGAGGGGAAATTTCTTTTGCCCCCCCTCGTGTTCATTGGGCGAGGCTCTTCATCGTCGTCCTCGCTGGGTCGCTCCTTCCCTTTATGTTGGGTGTTTAGCTTACCGGCCTGTTTAGGGACCCAACAATTTCTGTTGGTATGATTGGTAGGCTTGTCAGGGGTGCCATGAATCTAGCAAGGCCGATCAAGTATTCTATCCAAACTGGATGGACCATCTTTGTTTCCTTTGAATGGCTTCTTCCGCTGACCGGGTTTAGAGCCACTGAATCCGGCGTTGACTATCGTATCTTCGGTATCTTTATTGTTGCTTCGACCCTTGTGTTTTTTCGCCATGGCTTGTCGTTGCCGTCTCTGGCTTCGGAGGTGCCAGGGTCGCTGGTGCTATTGCTTCTACAAGCTAGCCAACTATCTTCTCCCGCGCAAAAGGGGATCATAAGTGCGGGGAGAGCTGCCATTGACTTCGGCTTTTCTTGGCCAAGGTATCGGGCGAGCCACTCATCACGGACGTTGTGTCTAAAGTCCGCAAGGGCTTCGGTGTCCGGACAATCGACAATTTGGTTCTTTTTAATTAAGAACCTGGTCCAGAGTTTCTGGGCTGATTCTCCAGGTTGCTGGACTATGTGACTAAGTTCATCGGCGTCCGGAGGCCGAACATAGGTGGCTTGGAAGTTGTCTCTAAAGGCGTCCTCCAAATCTTCCCAGCTACCAATAGAGTTTTGTGGGAGGCTGTTTAACCAGTGCCGTGTTGATCCCTTGAGTTTTAGGGGGAGGTACTTGATGGCATGGAGATCATCATCGCGAGCCATGTGAATGTGGAGAATAAAATCTTTGATCCATACTGCGGGATCCGTCATACCATTGTATGATTCAATGTTCATGGGTTTAAATCCTTTTGGGACTTGGTGTTCCATTACCTCATTGGTGAAGCATAAGGGGTGTGCGGCGCCTCTATATCGGGCGACGTCACAACGTAGTTCGGACGAAGTCCCTATGCGGTTTTTAGCCTGAGTGAGGTTGTGCCTGTCGTGCCAGGCTTGATGGTCGTCTTCTCGCGTTGGGGCATGCCCCTTGATCCATAGATTGATCTGGCTTGGCCTGCTCTATTGTCCAGGTCCTGCCGTAGGTTGTAGGTGTATCCTGGAACCGCTGTCTCTCTGCCTCTACGGCGAAGTGGTGCAGGTTGATGTTCGGCATAGGTGGCCGCTTTTATCTCGTCCACGTGGTGGCCGGTCTGGTTCATCAGCACGGTTATGTCTTGACGGTATGGGCTTGACGGCCTCATCGTCGACTTGTGGTAGTAGCCGACGCTTCGGATAACTCCTTGCTGGTTGTTGAAGGCCATACTCATCGGCAGCCGGGACCTGGGTCCACCTGTCGACGAGTTTATCATGTTTGGCTTGGAGCTGTTGCTGTTTCTTTTTTAGGCTTCTCGTAGTGGCAATTAGCTGGCACTTAAAGCGCTCCTGCTCGAGTGGTTCCTCTGGCACGATGAAGTCTTCGTCCCCGAGGCTCACATCATCCTCGGACATTGGTAGATAGTTACTATCCTCCAAGTCCTCACTCCCGACTGGATCGTCAGGGTTAACTTGCCCATCCTTCCAATCATCATGTTCGGATGTTGGAACGACAGGGGCTTCGAGGTCTTCGGCGTTCTCTGGAGTATTATTGTCTTCGGTGCCGGTATTGCTATCTTTTTTGCGACGCGATTTTGAGCGGCACCGCTGACGTTGACGCTTTGGAGGTGCCTCAGCGGGCTTGTACTCAACCAGATCCTTCCTTCTGTCATCATCATCCTCTTTGGATGTGTCCACCATATACACGTCATATGTTGAGGTGGCTGTCCAACTTCCGGTGATCGACGGGTCTTAGCCTTGTTTGTCTCCGGCATCGTCATCCATGTCGTCGATGTCTTCGGAGGTGTAGTCCAGCATGTCGGTTAAATCTTCAACAGTGGCTATGAAGTGGGTGGCGGGTGGGACGTGAAATTCCCTGCTCTCAGCCCCTAGTCCGGGCTGGGCATAATTTGGAAGTGATTCCTCTATGATGGCGAGGGATCGCATTAAGTCCAGAGCCTCGTTTAAGAGCGAGGTTTGGATGCGGAAGCGAAAGTCTGCGGGGCTGGCCGGGGTGAAAACCTCCTGGTCGTGCCTGCTTGGCGTGGACTTTGCGAGTTTGGATCTGGAGTTCGGGGGCGAGTCCGGCCATTCAATAATAGGGGGAACCCGGTATGATTCCGAGTTTGCCGTGGACATAATCACCTCCGGATCCTCGATAGTGCGATTTCCAGCGGAGAGTCCGGTGGGCTCCAAACTCCCATCTTCGGACCTGGTGGTTTGCTCTGGATCTGAGGCCAGAGCAGTGGTCGGGGTTGTGAACCCTTCGAAGATCAAATCTCCTCGGTTATTAGCGACATAACTTAGGTTCCCGAAACTGATCTGATGACTAGGGGCGTAGCTGTCGATCTGTTCGAGGTGGCCAATCAAGTTGGCACGCAGAACGAAGCCACCGAATACAAAAATATGGTGGGGGAGGAAAGCTTCCCCGGAAACGGCATCGTTGTAGATGATCGAATGAGCCATCGAGCCTTCTGTTGACGTCACAGTGGAACTCTCAATGAAAGCACCAATGTCGGTGTCAATACCGACCGATGTCGGGTAGGGGGTCCGGAACTGTGCATCCGAGGATCGAAAGTAATAGGAGGCAGGGGACACGATGTTTACTGATATGTCTCCAACGTATCTATAATTTTTGATTGCTCCATGCTATATTCTCTATTGTTTTGGATGTTTATGGGCTTTATTATAAACTTTTATATCATTTTTTAGGACTAACCTATTAACCCAGAGCCCAGTGCTAGTTTCTGTTTTTACCTTGTTTTAGAATATCGCAGAAAAGGAAAACCAAACGGAGTCCAATTGACCTGAAACTTCAGAAGAAGCCCAGAAGACTTGGAGTGCACGTTAGGGGATCTACTAGGAAGCCATGAGGCAGGGGGCACGCCCACCCACCTGGGCGCGCCCTCCACCCTCATGGGCCCCTCGTGGCCCCCTTGACGTATTTCTTCCGCATATATATCTCCATATAGCCTAAAAACATACGGGAGCACAATAGATCGGGAGTTCCGCCACCAGAAGCCTCTGTAGTCACCGAAAGCCAATCTAGACCTGTTCTGGCACCCTGCCGGAGGGGGAATCCCTCTCCGGTGGCCATCTTCATCATATTGGTGCTCTCTATGACGAGGAGGGAGTAGTTCTCCCGCGGGGCTGAGGGTATGTACCAGTAGCTATGTGTTTGATCTCTCTCTCTCTCTCATGTTCTTGAGGTGATACGATCTTGATGTATCGCGAGCTTTGCTATTATAGTTGGATCTTATGATGTTTTCTCCACCCTCTACTCTCTTGTAATGGATTGAGTTTCCCCTTTGAAGTTATCTTATCGGATTAAGTCTTTGAAGATTTGAGAACACTTGATGTATGTCTTGTCGTTCGTATCTGTGGTGACAATGGGATATCACGTGATTCACTTGATGTATGTTTTGGTGATCAACTTGCAGGTTCCGCCCATGAACCTATGCATAGGGGTTGGCACATGTTTTCGTCATGATTCTCCGGTAGGAACTTTGGGGCACTCTTTGAGGTTCTATGTGTTGGTTGAATAGATGAATCTGAGATTGTGTGATGCATATCGTATAATCATGCCCACGGATACTTGAGGTGACATTGGAGTATCTAGGTGACATTAGGGGTTTGGTTGATTTGTGTCTTAAGGTGTTATTCTAGTACGAACTCTAGGGATGTTTGTGACACTTATAGGAATAGCCCAATGGATTGATTGGAAAGAATAACTTTGAGGTGGTTTTGTACCCTACCATAATCTCTTCGTTTGTTCTCCGCTATCAGTGAATTTGGAGTGACTCTTTGTTGCATGTTGAGGGATAGTTATGTGATCCAATTTTGCTATTATTGTTGAGGGAACTTGCACTAGCGAAAGAATGAACCCTAGGCCTTGTTTCAACGCATTGCGATACCGTTTACGCTCACTTTTATCATTAGTTACCTTGCTATTTTTATATTTTCAGATTACAAAAACCTTTATCTACTATCCATATACCACTTGTATCACCATCTCTTCACCATCTCTTCACCATCTCTTCACCGAACTAGCGAAAGAATGCATTAGAATGTTTGGCACTAAATATCTGAATGATGAGCATGATTGCAATGTTGTTAGTATGAATTCCTTGAATATCCATGATGCTAATGATATGCAAAGCCACAAGCTTGGGGAAGCTATGTTTGATGAAGATGATATTTTTTGTCCCCCAAGTTTTGATGAGAAAATTTATTATGATGAAAGCATGCCTCCTATTTTTGATGATTATATTGATGAAAGTGGTTTTGGAGAGGTCATGACTTTATTTAGTGATGAATCCATTATTTCGGAAGAGGTTCCAATTGATTATGAGAACAAAGTTGCTATCTATGATGATTATTGTGATGACTTGTATGCTATTAAGAATAATGATAACCATAAAACTTGTCATCATGATTTTAGTTTTCAATTGGATTATGCCTCACATGATAGTTATTTTGTTGAGTTTGCTCCCACTACTATTCACGAGAAGAAGTTTGCTTATGTGGAGAGTAATAAAAATTCTATGCTGGTGCATCATGAAAATAGTGCTTTATGTGATAGTTATATTTCTGAATTCATTCATGATGCTACTGAAAATTATTATGAGGGAGGAATATATGCTTGTAGGAGTTACAATAATATCAAGTTTCCTCTCTATGTGCTTAAAATTTTGAAGTTTTGCTTGCTTTACCTTCCTATGCAAGTTTATTATTGTTCCCACAAGTTGCTTGCCCACAAAATCCCTATGCATAGGAAGTGGGTTAGAATTAAATTTTCTAGCCATATTCTTCATGATGCTCTCTATATGTTTCAATTCTTATCTTTTATGTGAGCATCATTGAAATCATCATGCCTACCTAGGGGCGTTAAACGATAGCGCTTGTTGGGAGGCAGCCCAACTTTATTTTTGTTCCTTGCTTTTTTTTCCTGTTTAGTAATAAATAATTCATATTTCCTCTGTTTAGATGTGGTTTTATGTTTTAATTAGTGTTTGTTCCAAGTAGAACCTTTGGGAAGACTTGGGTGAAGTCTTGTTGATCATCCTGTAAAAAACAGAAACTTTAGCGCTCACGAGAATTTCTGCCAGTTTTTATTAGAGAGTGATATTGAGTTAATTATTTTTGAAGATGATTAATAGACAAATTACACAGGTCCACCAATTTATTTGAGAATTTTATGAGTTCTAGAAGTATACGTTTGATCCAGATTACTACAGACTGTTCTGTTTTTGACAGATTCTGTTTTCGATGTGTTGTTTGCTTATTTTGATGAATCTATGGCTAGTAAAATAGTTTATAAACCATATAGAAGTTGGAATACAGTAGGTTTAACACCAATATAAATAAATAATAAGTTCATTACAGTACCTTGAAGTAGTGTTTTGTTTTCTTTCGCTAATGGAGCTTACGAGTTTTTTGTTAAGTTTTGTGTTGTGAAGTTTTCAAATTTTGGGTAAAGATTCGATGGAATATGGAATAAGGAGTGGCAAGAGCCTAATCTTGGGCATGCCCAAGGCACCCCAAGCTAATATTCAAGGAAAACCAAGAGCCTAAGCTTGGGGATGCCCCGGAAGGCATCCCCTCTTTCGTCTTCGTTCATCGGTAACTTTATTTGGAGCTATATTTTTATTCGCCACATGATATGTGTTTTGCTTGGAGCATCAATATATTTTGTTAGGAGTTGCTTTCTGTTATTTAGAATAATGTTTTGCATCTTTTATTTCAATAAAAGTGGCATCGATAGCCTTTACTATGCCTATGTTACAAGTATACATGTTGCTGTTTGAAAACAGAAAGTTTACCGCTGTTGCAATAATTCCCTAGAAAAGTCAGAATGTGATAAAATGTTGAAACCTTTTGAATATTAAGATCTGATAAATTTACTACAGTGGGAATTTTCTTTCATAATTTTTGGAGCTAGGGAAGTATGGATGTTGCTGCATTCTTTACAGACTGTCCTGTTTAGGCAGATTGCTGTTATGTTTGCATTGTTTGCATATGTTTGCTTCTTTAATGATTCCATTTGAGGATAGGACTATTAAATATGCAGAGGAATTTAGTCTGCAATTTTGGATAATAATTTAGTGATTTGCTATAGTAGAGTATGATAAGGTTTTTGTAATGGTTTATACTAACTTATCTCACGAGTCCTTGTTGAGTTTTGTGTGGATGAAGCTTTTGAGATTTAGGGAGACCGTGATATGAGAGGAATTAAGGAGACACAAAAGCTCATGCTTGGGGATGCCGAAGGCATCCCAAGATAACATTTCAAGATGTCTCAAGCGTCTAAGGCTGGGGATGCCCCGGCTGGCATCCCACCTTTCTTCTTCAACAACTATCGGTTAGTTTCGGTTGATCCTAAGTTTTTGCTTCTTCACATGATGTTTGCCATTCTTAGAATGTCATTTTATTTTGCTTTGCTTGCTGTTTGAATAAAATATCAAGATCTGAAATTCTTAAATATTAGAGAGTCTTCACATAGTTGCATAATTATTCGACTACTCATTAATCTTCACCTATATCTTTCGGAGTAGTTTGTTGTTTGCTCTAGTACTTCACTTATATCTTTTAGAGCATGGCGGTAGTTTTATTTTGAAGAAATAGATGAACTCTCATGCTTCACTTAGATTATTTTGAGAGTCTTAAATAGCATAGTAATGTGCTTAATCCTAATATGCTGGGTATTCAAGATTAGTAAAAACTTTCTTATGAGTGTGTTGAATACTAAGAGAAGTTTGATGCTTGATGATTGTTTTGAGATATGGAGGTAATAATATCAAAGTTGTGCTACTTGAGTAGTTGTGAAATTGAGAAATGCTTGTGTTGAAGTTTGCAAGTCCCATAGCATGCACGTATGGTAAACGTTATGTAACAAATTTGAAACATGAGGTGTTATTTGATTGTCCTCCTTATGAGTGGCGGTCGGGGACGAGCGATGGTCTTTTCCTACAAATCTATCCCCCTAGGAGCATGCGCGTAGTGCCGAGGTTTTTGATGACTTGTAGATTTTTGCAATAAGTATGTGAGTTCTTTATGACTAATGTTGATTCCATGGATTATACGCACTCTGACCCTTCCATCATTGCTAGCCTCTTCGGTACCGTGCATTGCCCTTTCACACATTGAGAGTTGCTGCAAACTTCGCCGGTGCATCCAAACCCCGTGATATAATACGCTCTTTCACACATAAACCTCCTTATATCTTCCTCAAAACAGCCACCATACCTACCTATTATGGCATTTCCATAGCCATTCCGAGATATATTGCCATGCAACTTTCAACCATTCCGTTTATCATGACACGTTCATCATTGTCATATTGCTTAGCATGATCATGTAGTTGACATAGTATTTGTGGCCAAGCCACCGTTCATAATTATTTCATACATGTCACTCTTGGTTCATTGCATATCCCGGTACATCGCTGGAGGCATTCATATAGAGTCATACTTTGTTCTAGTATCGAGTTGTAATCCTTGACTTGTAAGTAAATAAAAGTGTGATGAGCATCATTATTAGAGCATTGTCCCATGTGAGGAAAGGATGATGGAGACTATGATTCCCCCACAAGTCGGGATGAGACTCCGGACGAAAAAAAAAAAAAAAAAAAAGGCCATAAAAAAGAGAAGGCCAAAAAAAAGAAAAATAAAAAAGAAAAGAAAAAAAGGCCATAAAAAAGAGAAGGCCCAAAAAAATGAGAGAAAAAGAGAGAAGGGACAATGTTACTATCTTTTTACCACACTTGTGCTTCAAAGTAGCACCAAGATATTCATGATAGAGAGTCCCTTATGTTGTCACTTTCATATACTAGTGGGAAATTTTCATTATGGAACTTGGCTTGTATATTCCAACAATGGGCCTCCTCAAGTGCCCTAGGTCTTCGTGACCAAGAAAGTTGGATGCACACCCACTTCGTTTCTTTTGTTGAGCTTTCATACATTTATAGCTCTAGTGCATCCGTTGCATGGCAATCCCTACTCCTTGCATTAACATCAATCGGTGGGCATCTCCATAGCCCATTGATTAGCCTCGTTGATGTGATACTTTCTATTTTTTTTTGTCTTCTCCACATAACCCCCCTCATTATATTCTATTCCACCCATAGTGCTATGTCCATGGCTCGCGCTCATACATTGCGTGAAAGTTTATAGGTTTGAGATTACTAAAGTACGAAACAATTGCTTGGCTTGTCATCGGGGTTGTGCATGATGAGAGCATTCTTGTGTGACAAAATGGAGCATGACTAAACTATATGATTTTGTAGGGATGAACTTTCTTTGGCCATGTTATTTTGAGAAAACATAATTGCTTAGTTAGTATGCTTGAAGTATTATTACTTTTATGTCAATATGAACTTTTATCTTGAATCTTTCGGATCTGAATATTCATACCACAATTAAGAGGAACCACATTGAAATTATGCCAAGTAGCATTCCACATCAAAAATTATGTTTTTATCATTTACCTACTCGAGGACGAGCAGGAATTAACCTTGGGGATGCTGATATGTCTCCAACGTATCTATAATTTTTGATTGCTCCATGCTATATTATCTACTGTTTTGGATGTTTATGGGCTTTATTATACACTTTTATATCATTTTTTGGGACTAACCTATTAACCCAGAGCCCAGTGCCAGTTTATGCTTTTACCTTGTTTTAGAATATCGCAGAAAAGGAAAACCAAACAGAGTCCAATTGACCTGAAACTTCACGGAACTTATTTTTGGATCAGAAGAAGCCCAGAAGACTTGGAGTGCACGTCAGGGGATCTACGAGGAAGCCACATGGCAGGGGGGCGCGCCCTCCACCCTCGTGGGCCCCTCGTGCCCCCTGATGTATTTCTTCCGCCTATATATCTCCATATACCCTAAAAACATCCGGGAGCACAATAGATCGGGAATTCCGCCGCCAGAAGCCTTCGTAGCCACCGAAAGCCAATCTAGACCCGTTCTGGCACCCTGTCAGTGGGGGAATCCCTCTCCGGTGGCCATCTTCATCATCCTGGTGCTCTCCATGATGAGGAGGGAGTAGTTCTCCCTCGGGGCTGAGGGTATGTACCAGTAGCTATGTGTTTGATCTCTCTCTCTCTCTCTCTCTCTCGTGTTCTTGAGGTGATACGATCTTGATGTATCGCGAGCTTTGCTATTATAGTTGGATCTTATGATGTTTTCTCCCCCCTCTACTCTCTTGTAATGGATTGAGTTTCCCCTTTGAAGTTATCTTATCGGATTGAGTCTTTAAAGATTTGAGAACACTTGATGTATGTCTTGCCGTGCGTATCTGTGGTGACAATGGGATATCATGTGATTCACTTGATGTATGTTTTGGTGATCAACTTGCGGGTTCCTCCCATGAACCTATGCATAGGGGTTGGCACATGTTTTCGTCATGATTCTCTGGTAGGAACTTTGGGGCACTCTTTGAGGTTCTATGTGTTGGTTGAATAGATGAATCTGAGATTGTGTGATGCATATCGTATAATCATGCCCACGGATACTTGAGGTGACATTGGAGTATCTAGGTGACATTAGGGTTTTGGTTGATTTGTGTCTTAAGGTGTTATTCTAGTACGAACTCTAGGTCTGTTTGTGATACTTATAGGAATAGCCCAATGGATTTATTGGAAAGAATAACTTTGAGGTGGTTTCGTATCCTACCATAATCTCTTCATTTGTTCTCTGCTATTAGTGACTTCGGAGTGACTATTTGTTGCATGTTGAGGGATAGTTATGTGATCCAATTATGCTATTATTGTTGAGGGAACTTGCAATAGCAAAAGTATGAACCCTAGGCCTTGTTTCAACACACTGCAATACCGTTTACGCTCACTTTTATCATTAGTTACCTTGCTGTTTTTATATTTTCAGATTACAAAAACCTTTATCTACTATCCATATACCACTTGTATCACCATCTCTTCGCCGAACTAGTGCACCTATACAATTTACCATTGTATTGGGTGTGTTGGGGACACAAGAGACTCTTTGTTATTTGGTTGCAGGGTTGCTTGAGAGAGACCATCTTCATCCTACGCCTCCTAAGGATTGATAAACCTTAGGTCATCCACTTGAGGGAAATTTGCTACTGTCCTACATACCTCTTCACTTGGAGGCCCAACAACGTCTACAAGAAGGTTGTGTAGTAGACATCATTTACCCAGGTTCGGGCCCTCTTAACGGAGGTAATACCCTACTTCCTGCTTGATTGACTTTGATGAGTATAGGGGTTACAAGAGTTGATCTACCTCAAGATCATAATGGCTAAACCCAGGAAGTCTAGCCTCTATGATTATCTTAGCCACTAAGGACTAAAACCTCCGGTTTATATAAACACCGGAGGGGCCTAATGTTGTAGAGAGTCGGTTTACAGAGAAAGTTAACTACACATCCGGACACCAAGCTTGCCATCCACGCAAAGGAGAGTCCCATCCGGACACGGGGGAAGACCTTCTATCTTGTATCTTAACGGCCCATCAGTCTGGCCCATGTCACATAGCCCGGACGCCCGTGGACCCCCTAATCCAGAACTCCCTCACCCATCACAAAGCACCTCTTCCCATGGCAAGAAAAATCGATCTAGTTAGCCTCACTAAACAAAAGATTCGAAGAAGAAATACGAGGCTATAAATAATCTTGCATATAAGAAATCAAAGAAGACTCAAATAATATTCGTGGATATAGATCTGATCATAAACTCAAAGTTCATCGGATCCCAACAAACACACTGAAAAAAGAGTTACATCAAATAGATCTCCAAGAGACCATTGTATTGAGAATTAAAAGAAAGAGAGCGGAAGCCATCTAGCAACTGCCTACGGACCCGTAGGTCTATGGTGAACTACTCACACATCATCGGAGAGGCACCAATGACGATGATGAACCCCTCCGTGATGGTGTCTAGATTGGATCTCGTGGTTCCGGAACTTGCGGCAGCTGGAATTGTGTTTCGTCGACTCCCCTAGTGTTGCTGGAATATTTAGGTAGGGCGAAGATGAGGTGCGGGAGGTCACCGTGGGGGGCACAACCCCCTCTGGGCGTGCCTGGGCCGCCTAGCGCACCCTGGTGGGTTGTGCCCACCTCGGGCCTCCCCTCTAGTACTTCTTTGGCCCACTGGGTGCCTTCTGGTCCAAAAAATATTCTGCAAAAAGTTTCGCTGCATTTGGACGCCGGTTGATAATGATATTCTACTAAGTAAAAAACATGCAAAAAATAGCAACCGACACTGGGCACTTTGTCAATAGGCTTGTCCCAAAAAATGATATAATGTTGCTATAAAATGGTTGTAAAATATCCAAGAATGATAATATAACACGTATCAGCATCCCCTAGCATAATTCCTTCTTGTCCTCGAGTAGGTAAATGATAAAAACAGAATTGTTGCTGTGGAATGCTGCCTAACATGTTCCTCACATATTGTTTTCTTTTGTATCATGGACATTTGGACTTTTATATGGTTCAAAGCAATTGTCTAGTTTTGACATGAAGATTTCAATACTCAAGCATATCAACAAGCAAGCATGTCTTTCAAAATATCAACCCTAAAGAAAGTTACCCCTAGCCCATCATGCTCAATCATTAATCCATTCATGAAAGACACTCGCAGATTAGCTACATCCAATGCTCAAGTATGATCATAGTGCCTCTTAGTTGGTGCTTTATAAGAGAGGACGGAGACTCAAATAAAAATAAAAGTTGCACAAAGTAAATAGAAAGGCCCTTCATAGAGGGAAGTAGGGATTTGTAGATGTGTCAGAGCTCAAAGCAAAAATTGAGAGATAATTTTTTTGAGAGGCATACTTTTCCTGTCAACGAAAACAACCGAGTAATTCCCAACACTTTACATGCTAGATATATCATAGGCGGTTCCCAAACAGAAAATAAACTTTATTCCTTTTTCCACCATTCTTTCACATTCCACGGCTAGCCGTATCCACGGGTACCGTCCATACCAACACTTTCCAAGGAATTTATTATTTGACAACATAAAGTACATTGCTTTTTCATTTCGGGACCGGGCATCCCTATTACCATCGTACTCTCGTGCAATGACAAGTGGATAAACACTCATCTTGAGAACAACACATCTAGCATGTAAAATATTAGCCAACCCCTGCCACTTCATGAGCGGTTCCAGCACACAAAAAGGAAATTTATTTTGAAAATTAGAGATAGCACATACAAATTTTCTTTGAACGGCATGGGAATATCGCATATAGGTAGGTACGGTGGACTCATATGACAAAACTGGGTTTCAGGATTTTTGATGCACAATTAGTATTTCTACTTAGTACAAGTGGAGGCTAGCAAATAGATTGAGAAGCATCCAACCAAGAAAATGAAAATCACATAAGGGGGCATTAAGTGTAAATAACACTGAATTATGCACCATAAGTAGGATGTGATTTTATTGCATAACTATTGACTTTTGTGCTTGCATAGGGAATCACAAACCTTAACACCAATATTCTTACTAAAGCATAATTACTCACCAACATGACTCATATATCACTATCATCTTATCACAAAACTATTACAAAGAATCAAGTTGATTTCGTCCAATGATCTTCATGAAAGTTTTTATTATATCCCTCTTGAATATCTATCGCTTTGGGACTATTTTCATATGTTTCTTTTGATTAGCTCAAACAAATTTAAGTGAAGCACACGAGCATAAAAAATTCTTCTCTCCAAATAATAAAAGTGAAGCATGAGAGAATTTCTTCAAAAAATTACTAACTCTGAAATAAATCTAAGTGAAGCATGAGAGCATTCTTCAAAAATATTAAAGCACACAGTGCTCAAAAAGATATAATTGAAGCACTAGATCAATTCCATAGCTCAAAAAAATTTAAGTGAAGCATATAGAGCAATTCTAACAAATCATAACATAATTTTGGCTCTCTCAAAAACATGTGTCCAGCAAGTATAGATGACACAAGCTAAAAAGAAAAACAAGTAAAGACTCATATCATACAAGACGCTCCAAGTAAAACTCATGATATGTGACGAATAAAATATAGCTCCAATTAAAATACCGATTGTCGATAGAAGAAAGAGGGGATGCCTTCGGGGGCATCCCCAAGCTTAGTTGCTTGTTTCTCTTTGGATAATAAGTTGTGTAGAGGGAAATAACGGCCACCTATGGGAATAGAAGGCCCGTTGCTGGTTCGGCAGGGGGACGTCGTGTCGCACAAAGAGCAGACGAGCATGGGGCAGCACAGCAGAGATCACGCAGGCAATTTTACCCAGGTTCGAGCCACTGTGAGGCGTAAAACCCTACTCCTGCTTTGGTGGATTGGTGGTGCAAGAGTGCTGGTGGAGCGTAGTACACTTGCCTGGCAAGGGGTTGGGCAGCAGCGGCTACGCGTGTATGGGGGTGTGAGTTATCCAACCTTCTAACCCTTTCTATGGTTGCCATGGGGCTCCTTTTATGGATCAAGGGGTTACCACAATGGCAAAGTAGTCATTATGCACTGATAAGATAGCAAACAGTGCAATCATACATAACTCTGCGAGCTGACAGGGTGCATTAAATGCACCACTCAACGTCACATCGTTGGTTGCCCGGCAAGGCTTGGCAGGCCATCTTGCCAGCTTCACGCCTGCTTGTTTGACACGTGGCAGAATGGGTGTCATATACGGGTTTTTCTTGTAGGGAGAGGCTGCCATGTGGCGCATGGCTGCCACTTAGTCACTTTGCGGCTTGACATCACACTGATCGATGATGTGGGTCGTGGTGGAGTGGTTGGTGAGGTGGTCTCGTCTCTGTGAGTCCTGGCAGGCCCTGCCGGGATGCCTCGGTTGTCTTCTTCTGGGCGTGGCCTCGCCCTTTGTCGGGCTCGCCTGCCCAGAAAATGAGGCCTTGTCCTGATGGTATCTTGCTTCTCTGACTCGATCCTGGTCCTCTTGATCTGCATGTTGGTTCTTTCGAGATCTTGGTTTCTTGTATTCTGGCTTGACCTTGACTTGCCCGTGCACGAGTCAGGGGAAAATACATACCCCTGTATATTTTCCCTGACATAAGCCCCCAGGCCCGAGCCACACGTGTTGTGTGGCACGTTGGGTTAGGCTCCAAAAATTGCACGGACATGTGGCAGGAGAGGGCTGCGCATGCCGGTGTACCTCGACGACTAGTCAATCCAACGTCCACTTTCCGCAATTACTGCATGTCGTGGGGTTGTGCGGCTATTGCAATTATGGTAAAACGGAAACTTTCCGAAGCATCGCACCCCTGCCCCGCATACCCCCCTTAAGAGCAAGGAAAAGCGGAGCGACATGTGTACCTGTCTCTTGCCCCATTCCCCATCTCCTTCCTCTGCAAGCCAAGCGACAATTCTCCTCTCACCCTCCTGTTCTCCGCCGCCCCTCCCATCGGATCCCTTCCCCTTCCGCATCGCCACCGCAAGAATGGGGAAAATCCCGTAGAGAAGGGAAAGCAGACGGCCGCGGCGAAGGAAGTCGCCGGCGAGGGAAGCAAGAGTGCGACGGAGCTGAACAAGAAGCAAAGAGAAGATGTCATCTTCGTCCCGTCGACATTGAGCGGTCCATTCCTCCAGGCGAGGTATGGTATCTGTGGGGGAGGAACGTCCAGAATGGTCATGGGGCGCCCAAAGTCTTCGCGGCAGGGTAAGAAGGTCCGCCGAACTCATATCGATTCTTCTGTGCTTACTTCATCTACGGCCTCTATTCCCCTTCTCCAAATTCTTTGAGGCAATTATGAACATCTATGGATTCCACCTCCTCGAATTCATGCTAAATGCAATGGCGACCATGGCTATTTTCGTGCATTTGTGCGAAAATTTTGTTGGAGTCAAGCCCAATGTGGATCTGTTTCGACATTATTTCATACCGTGGGTGGAAAACAAGGGCGACCGCTCTAGAAACATCAGCTGGATGCCATGGGTGGCGAGGAAGATCTGGGATTACATCCCTAGGAACTAGCGTGAGAGGTGGGACAAGTGGAGAGGGGATTGGTGTTGGATTCAAGATGAGGAAGCCGCTGAGTTCTATGAAGCACGGAAGGAATGTGTTGAGCGCGGCATGGATTGGAGCACCAAAGGCCTCACTGAAGGGTACGCCCGGCAATCAACAGGATTACCTGTTTGAAGGTTGCCAGGCTAACCATGGAGCATGTGGGGGTAGATTTCCTTCTCCGTCTTATCTCACCGTTGCAGGAGCGGGACAGACCCGCCTGGCTATACGGGGATGCTGCCGATAGGATGAGGTTGCTCCAAGGATTGGCCAACGACTTGTCAGTTTATGGTCATGGCTGGCTGTGCGAGCAACTGTTTGGTCACTTTGAATTATTCAAGCTCCCGACATCCGTCATCCCCTTGAATATTAATTCTGCCCGGGACCAGATACTGAAGTGGATGCCAGACTGTAACGCCAAAGGGGTAGTAAGCACCTGGCAGCTACCCACCCTGGACAAAGAGCTCCAGTGGTCGAACACCCAGGTGGAGAAGGCTACCAGGGTCGAAAAGGGAATGTATAAACGCACCTCTTCTATGGAGGTGGCATACATTCTGAGGAGGGTTGAGGAGCAGAAGGCCGCCCGTCTCGCGGAGACGGCGAAGGGTGCGAAGACCGAAAAAGGCAAAGGGAAGGCTGAGGATAAAAGTTCTTCCCTCAATGGTAGCGAGGTGCAGGCCAAGGAAGGGGCTGCTAGGGAAGAACTCGCCGGAGATAACCTTGTCGGGCTAGAAACCCTAGCCACAGCAGGAACGGAGCTTCAGGGGGAGGACGAAGTTGGCGGGGTGATGGGGCTCAATGAGGAGTGCCTTGCCGTTGGGCCTCAAGCTCCTAAGCTGGTCCTGGACCAGCGAGTCGGCACCCGAGGGGTGGCGACCTCCAACCCAGCGCCAGCCTCCAAGAGGGTGAAGAAGACCACCACTAAGGCCACTACAGTTGAAGTGGCGTGTCGTCAATCTCCCCGCCTTGCTCGGACCAAGGCTCCCTCCGCCAAGAAATCGATGGACGTGGAGGTAGATTCCAGCTCCCACTCCGGCTCGACCTCCTCACTGAGCTCGTCTCCCCAGGAGCCCCCAGCGCCATGCCGGTACCGAAGCTGCCGGGGAGTTCTGTCCCTCCACCCCAAAGAGAGGAAGAGAGCCCTCGCCTCCCATGGAGTACAACTTGAACTCTATGCTAATCACAGAAGAGTAAGGAAGATTCTCCCTTTGCGGATATCTTTAGGCATACTTGAATGCGCTTGCTAACTAACCTCTTGTTCTTGTTGTTGCCGATAGGGAAGTGGAGGAGGTGGAGGAAACCCTCATCCACCGTTCCCGGAAGAGGCTCCAGCGCCTCGGGTCGCTGAAGGGCGTAGAGAACCCGCCCTTGGTGAGGGGTGATGTAGAGGACCCTGTGCCGAGCCCCTAGTCCAGCCGTCGGCCCGGGAGCGGAGACTTGGTCCCATCCGCCGGAGGTGATGGGGACGATCTCCCCATTCCCCCAGCCGGAGGGGCAGGTGAGACGACGCAGGGCGAGCCCCTCCTTGAGGGGCACACTTCTCCCACCGCTCGAGCCGAAGAAACCCCCCACAGAACCTTCTGCGGATGAGGTTGCGCAGAAGGCTGCCAGGAATACCACGGCAGAGGGCGAAAGTCATGGCCCGGCAACAGCTGTTGCTGGGGAAACAGGGGTTCCCGCTCGGCAAACTTCCCTAGGCACTTTACTTATTTCTTATTTTCTTCGTTGCTTTGATTGCTTCTCCCAGTTTATCCATTTGCTTAAGACTCCCGCTTCCTCTTTATTCACTGGCCTTTTCATGTGCAGCCCCCAAGCCGAGGAACTAGAGCTGCTGGAGGTGGTGGATGATAAAGGAAGTCTGCCGCGGATGAGGCCATCAAGATTGCCACTGCAGAGGGGCAGGACCTTGTTGCCGGGGACGCACAGGGCTCTCTGGCAGTGGTGGAGCGCTCTTCGGAAGATGTCCCAGCAGAGGGAGTGGTCGTTGAGGTAAAAATTCCCCTCCAGACTATGGATCCACTTCCCTCCTCAGGGTCCGTCACCGAGACTCCGCCACCTTCCTCGAGTGCGCTAGCCATGGTGTTGTCGCAGCCTGGAACTGGAGCCCCCGGCCTGTCCCTGATGACAGGCGCGGAGCTCGACGAAGAGCATCAGCGCCTCCTGGCTCCGCTTTATTAGGGAGCTGGAGAGTCCGATGACTCAGCCGCCGTCGTGATGGATCAGTCCTTCATGGAATCCATGGCGGTGGGCATGAAGGATATGCAGGCCCGACAAAACCAAAAGTGGCAGGCGCTCAAGGAGCGGCGCTAGTCCGCCAACAAGGTGGACCAGAAGCTGAAAGACAAGTGCCTGGGGCTGCGCGAGTGGAATGACAAGTAGTTGAAGGTGCTCATGCGGCAGCAAGTGACGCTCCTGATCACGAGGGAGGATGTCATGGCTCGGGAGGTGTGTCTGGCAGACTGGAGGGCGTCTCTGGATGCCAGAGAGCGAGAGATCTCCCTCTGGGAAGAGAAACCGGAAGCCACCCTCCGTGCCAAGGATGAAGGTCTGTAGGCTCTAGTGCAGCAACGCACCCAGGAATTGGAGGATAAGCCTCAAGCTGCTCTCAACACCCTCGCTGCTAACTCTGTAGCTCAACTGAAGAAGCTTACTGAAGATCTGAGTGCCGCATCTGCCGCCAAAACTGACCTCGACCGGTAGGTGGCTAAGCTGAATGAGGATCTCGCCAGGATTACCAAGGAGGCGGAGGCACTCAAAGAGGGAGCACGGCAGGCGGAGATTTACTTGGCTGAAGTATAGTTGCAGCTCTCCACCAAGACCCAGAGCCTTGAGACTGCCAACGGCAACATCTCGGACATGAAGGCAAGAATCGACACATTGGAGTGTTTGGCGGAGTCCCTTGAGTCCCGCCAGTAGTTGCTGTCCAAGGATTTGCACACCGCCAAGCGTCTCTGGCAGGATGCACAGGACAAACTGAAGAATCAAGCAGGTTAATCTCTGGATCAAGAGCCTGATTGATATGGCCGAGCATCTTGGTGCCCAGGCTGCGGCGATGGGCATGGACAGCCCAGTCTTCTCGGCCAGCAAGCATGAGGTCCCAAGCGTCAACTTGGGACTCTTCTTCAATGAGCTGACCGAGAAGCTGAAGGCACATGAAGAGGGGAGGGCCGAGGGTTTTGCGACCGAGTCCCAGAGGCTTGCCCATGACGCCCTCTTGAAAGTGCAACTATCCCTAGGTGGTTTTGGTAATTCATAACAACATATAGCTCATTGAGCTAATGCTATTCCAAGATGACTATTTCAGGAAAGCTCAATGATTGGCATGGCATGGATGTGAAAGTGGAACCCTCAAAATGCTAAGGACAAAGGATTGGCTCAAGCTCAAAAGCTCAAGACTCTTCATTTTATAGTTTAGTGATCCAAGATCACATTGAGTCTTTAGGAAAAGCCAATACTATCAAGGAGGGATGAGGTGTTGCTTAATGAGCCTCTTGCTTCATGTGCTTAATGATATGCTCCAAACTCCTCAGCTACTTTCCCACTTCCACATATGACCTAAACCCTAAGCCAAACTCGGTCCTACCGATTCTTTCTATCCGGCGCCACCGAGTTTCACTTGTCATAAGCCACTGCCAAACCCTAGCAATTCGGTTCTACCGATAGGGATCTCGGTCTCACCGAGATGGGATTGCAAACTCTCTGTTTCCCTTTCGTAACTTTTCGGTCTCACCGAAAGAGCGAATCGGTCCCACCGAGATTGCAGTGTAAACTCTCCGTTTCCTTTTTGTAACTTTTCGGTCTCACCGAAAGAGCAAATCGGTCCCACCGAGTTTACCTGACCAACTCTCTGGTTAGCTTATTACCAAACTCGGTCTCACCGAGTTTGTGTAATCGGTCTCACCGAGATTATGTTATGCCCAAACCCTAACCATATCGGTCCTACCGAGTTGCGTGTCAGTCCCACCGAAAATCTCTAGCAGTCACTAGGTTTACCTTTTCGGTCCGACCGAGTTTGTTGATTCGGTCCCACCGAGATTGGAAAACTGTGTGTAACGATTGGATTTTGTGTGGAGGCTATATATACCCCTCCACCTCCTCTTCATTCATGGAGAGAGCCATCAGAACACATACACAATTCCAACTCATATGTTCTGAGAGAGAACCACCTACTCATGTGTTGAGACCAAGATATTCCATTCCTACCATATGAATCTTGATCTCTAGCCTTCCCCAAGTTGCTTTCCACTCAAATCTTCTTTGCACAAAATCCAAATCCTATGAGAGAGAGTTGAGTGTTGGGGAGACTATCATTTGAAGCACAAGAGCAAGGAGTTCATCATCAACACACCATTTGTTACTTCTTGGAGAGTGGTGTCTCCTAGATTGGCTAGGTGTCACTTGGGAGCCTCCGACAAGATTGTGGATTTGAACCAAGGAGTTTGTAAGGGCAAGGAGATCGCCTACTTCGTGAAGATCTACCGCTAGTGAGGCAAGTCCTTCGTGGGCGATGGCCATGGTGGGATAGACAAGGTTGCTACTTCGTGGACCCTTCGTGGGTGGAGCCCTCCGTGGACTCGCGCGACCGTTACCCTTCGTGGGTTGAAGTCTCCATTAACGTGGATGTAGGATAGCACCACCTATCCGAACCACGGGAAAAACATCCGTGTCTCCAATTGCGTTTGAATTCTCCAAACGCTTCCCTTTACATTCTTGCAAATTGCATGCTTTACTTTCCGCTTCCAATATACTCTTTGCATGCTTGCTTGAATTGTGTGATAATTGCTTGACTTGTCCTACAATAGCTAAAATCTGCCAAGAACTAAAATTGGGAAAAGGTTAAGTTTTTATTTGGTCAAGTAGTCTAATCACCCCCCCCTCTAGACATACTTTCGATCCTACACCTCTACATGGTCTTGAGCAATATCGCCTGCCGCCACCCAGACGTTGACCCACGGATTCAAGAAGCCCCCTGTGGGTGCCGACATCGCAGCCGCCAAGGAAAAAGCTGCTCCCCAGACCGATAGGGTTCTCCATGTTTGAGCTGTTCCACCTGGCCATCGGACTAAGTATTGGTCCACAGCTGCTTCCGCGTTGCGCTGTAATGAATCATGATATATACTTTGCATTTAGTCATTCTATCTCTAGCGTTTGCACGAAACTGATATTTCTAGTTAAATTTTAAATGTGTGTTTATCTCTTTGAGCCCTATATGTTTGTGTTCGTATGATCAATCCCTATGTATGCTCTGGATGCCTGCCGGTATCATATTGCCGCGATTGTCATAAGGGCCCGACCCTTATCAGTTATCTTGGCGTGGATGCGTCCCGACAGGTTTTTCCCAGGTAGTTCTCGATGTAGCCTCTCGACCTGCGAGCATGGCTCTGGACGGGATGATGGTGGAATCAAAGAAACTTGCCAAGGTTCCATCACATGAGGGTTCTCATGATACGAACACTCACTAGGGTTAAGGGATAAGCGGCTGCAATAATCTGAAATGTATCAACAAGAAGTGATAATGTAAACTTAGCTTTCTTTTTGAGCTTCTTTTTCCTCCCACAGGCCGCGCGCGTCTGGCGCACTCATGGCACCCGGAGGAGTAGAAGATAATCAGGTGGTTTATTCATTCCCGACAGAGGCCGACACGCGTTTCTTGTGGCTTGCGGGCATCGGGGCATAGTGCCGGACTCCTCTGGTCCCCCTCCCCTTTTGTCCCTTCCTTTCGAGTCAGTCCGGCAGCTGTCGTTGCATGGATCGTGCCGATGCAAGGAGCGTTGCCGAAGTACACTTGACGGGGCATCAATCGACGGACTCATGCCGGCGCTTCGGTCATGATTTCCCACAATAGGGGAAATACTAGACCGAGCGTCACGCGATAATCATCGACATCGACGATGCCGGGGCTAAAGCAGTTCGACTTCTGACAAAGGGAAAGGACGGGAAGGTGGGAGCTCACGCCCGCACGTCTTGCACCATTTCTCCGAATGGCGTCCGACGGTTGGTACGCCATACGGGCCGCCGAGACAGGCATATTGCCACCAGTAGCGATCTTCGCCATAACCGAGGCTACGGCGAGGTGTGGAGACCAATAAAATGGTGCAGGGATGGCCCCGCTTTGTTTCTGTGTCTTCGTGGGCGCCATGAATGCCAGATGCTTCAAGTGGGCATCCATGGGCAAAGTGTGCTGCACCCGCCTTAAGGTCTATGCAAGCGATCCCCCTACTTGGCGCGCCAAAGATGTCGCGGGAAACCATGGCCACCTATGGGACCAGAAGGCCCCTTGCTGGTTCGACAAGGGGGACTTCTCGTTGCATAAAGAGCAGACGAGCATGGGGCAGCACGGTAGAGATCATCCAGGCAATTTTACCCAGGTTCAGGCAGTCGTGAGGCATAAAACCCTACTCCTACTTTGGTGGATTGATGGTGGAAGAGTGGTGCTGGAACGTAGTACACTTGCCCGGCAAGGGGTTGCCTCATGGCGGCAGTGGCTACACGTGTATGGGGTGTGTGAGTTATCCAACCTTCTAACCCTTTGTATGGTTGCCATGGGCCTCCTTTTATAGATCAAGAGGTTACCACAATGGTAAAGTAGTCATTATGCACTGATAAGATAGCAAATAGTGCTATCATGTAATAGCCTAGATTTTGTCCCTTTTCTTTTTCTTTTTTGATTTATTGGTTTTTGCTCTGTTTTTTCTTTTTGGAGTGCTTCTGTGGCCTTGTCACCTAGGAAATCATCTTCATTTCCTCTCCCAAGTGGCTCATTATCCTAAAAACTTTGCCAATATCATGTCACTCCAATGCTTGACCAAACCCTAATTTCTTTTCTAGGGAAAATTACTTTTCCTATTAAAGGAATAACCCTATCTGCCCTAGGTTGTGAAGCAACCTATATTTCTGTCCATCCAAAAATCCTCAAATAATTCTTATAAATTGTTTGGGTCATATCATCATCAAATATGGAAAAATATTTCATTGTCCATATTTCTCATCATGCTCAATAAATTCATTTCCTATTCTGTCCTAAATGGCACATTGTGAAGCAAGTACTATTTATCTTTTCCCATTGGACCCCAAACTCTGTGGACAACTTCTCCTGTCCAAATAATTGACCTGTGCCAAAATTCAAATTTATTTGCCTAGCCAAACTTCCTCAGTGATTTTTCAAATTCCTGTCTGAGGGAAGCCTTTGTGAAGGAAGTGCTAGCTAGGTTTACCCAAATGGGTTGAAATTTTGCATGTCTCTTCTTGTGCTCATATCATTTCTCTCCTCCAAATTTCAGCTCAATACCTTGATCTATGTGAGCAAAACATCAAATCTTTGATTCTGTCAATATTTTCAGGTTGTGAAGTAAGTATATTTTATATTGCTTCATTTTCCCTGAGAATTTACCAGAGCGTTATCCTACCCAAATAACTTCTCTCCACCAAATTTGGCACCATTTCATTGATCCAATATTTCTCTAGAATTTTTGCAAGTTTCTGTACAGAGGGAATAGCTGTGAAGGAAGTACCATTTTGGTAAAACCAATTGGTATGAAATTCTTACAGCACCTTTATCTGGCCAAGTCACTAAGCCCTGCCAAGTTTTACCTCAAGTGGTTACTCCATGTGAGTGCATCATCCAAATATTGATTCTAGACATGTAATGTGAGTTACAAAGCAACTATGTTAGTTTGTGCTCCATTATGCCTCAAAACCTCCAGGATCATAGTCCTTCCTTAGTTAATCACCCCAGACAAACTGTTTGGTGCCAGTAAAATCCCTGTTGATCACCAGTGTTCACCCAAGTTTACTGCAGTAAACTTCAGAGGGTGATTTCCAGTTAACCATATCGCTTTTTAACCGAGCTACCACCGTGGTTGCAACCTCCCCTGGATGGACTACGCCCTTGACAACTTTTGCCAACCCTTGGAATCTTCTCCTCGCCAGTCTGCACGGTGACCACCGCTTTAGCATGCAATGGCCACGTCCAGAATGACTTCTTGCTCGGGCCCCTCCTCTGCTCAACGTCTCAGCGAGCGCGAGCATGTCTAGTAGATTTACCGTGCTGTCGCCGTCCTCCTGGACCTCTTTCCCTCTTCATACAACCCCCTCACCGACGTCCACCGACGCTCGCCGCCGAGCGCCCACGGACGCACTATGGCCAACCGAGATTTAAATGGCGCTCGACTTCTTCCTCTGCTTCTCCGTTGGCCGCCTCTGCCCCGTGAGAGTCTCCCCTGTGCCTCCCTCGTCGCATGCCTTCGAGCCCACACACAAGCACACACGTCCGCGGCGCCGGCCACGCGTCTGTGGCGACGACAGCTCGGCTCCCCCTCCCCTCGGCTATATAAGCCACCCGAGCTCCCTCGACCACACCAGCAGCCTCACTCCTCTTCCCTAGTCCCCCCGAGGCCCTTCCCCGAGCACTAGAACCCCTCCTCGACCTCCATTGCCACCATGGCCTCTGTTCGTCTCCGCTCAAATTCGAGCTGGATAGTGCCCCTCCCCCTCTCGTTCCACCACCAGTAGACTCCTCCTCCACCTAGACTTCGCCCTCGTGCTCTCCCTCCCCTCCGGTGGCCTTCTGCCATGAGCTCGCCGCCGACCCAAGATCGCTGTCTGCCGCGGCTGGCCTCCTGCTCAGCCGAGCTCTTCCCCGTGGCTGCATCTTGCCTGCATGGATCCACCTAGTCGTGCTGATCACTCTGGTAGGTCACACGCCGCGAGGGGTGGCCGGAGTCGCCGGGAATCCGCTTGAGCCGCCGGTCTCGTCTCTGCATCGTAGGCGAGCGGGAGGAGGAAGAAGGAGCTAGGCCAGGCGGGCCCCATCTCCACACGGCCCCACCTGTTGGCAGGTAGGCATTCACACCGCCTGCCTAGCTGGATAAGTGACGGGCCCCACAGCCTGTGGGACCCGCCCGTCAGAGACCACGCACCCAGTCCCGCCTCTGCCTAGTCAGATAAGTGGACACGTATCCTCTGGAATACGTTTACCTGTCCAGAAAGCGTACTTTGGTTAATTGCGACAGAAAATGCGTTTCTCTTTTCTGAAAACGTATTTCAGCCGTAGGCGCTTTCAGTTTTTCTGTTTAGGCCCAGGCTGAAAAATATTTCTTTACAGATGGGTCACTCGTACAAGAATAGCTATATATTTTTGCCCACAACTCCAAATGAGGTGATTCCAAAGCCCACTTCTTCGTATCGCCGAGCCCGTTCTGTTGGTATCATTTTCATTATGTTTCAACATTCTTAAAATGACCATTTTGCCCATTCCTTTAATCAGCCCCCTCCGAGAGAGATCCGTTTCTCGTGATCCGTTCCGCGAGCTTCTCGCACTTCTTCTCGGTGATTTCTTCCACCCCAGGCAAGCCACACCCTCCATGTGCATGATTGCAATGCAGTGACATGGTTTAAGTTATTTGAACTTGTTTAAAATATTGAAGTAGCTATGTATGATTTGTTCATGGCATTTCTCGGAGTATTCCTTTGATGTTGATGTTGCCATGATATTGCTTGGTGTTCTACGACTTATATTTTGATGATTATGTGGATGACATGTTTCCTTTTGATTCTTAGTGGCTATTATGATTATGTCCATGATGGTATTATGCTTTGGAGTATTACTTTGGATATCATGTGCCTTTGGATTCTTAGTGGCTAGTATGATTATTGTCATGATGGTATCTGTTATTACCTTGGAGCATTAGTTTGGATATCATGTGCCTTTGGATTCTCAGTGGCTGTTAGGATTATTTTCATGATGGTATCTGTTATTATATTTTGGAGTATTGCTTTGGATATCATGTTGCCTTTGGATTATTAGTGGTTAGCATGATTATTTTCATGATGCTAGTTGATGTTCTGTTGCTTGGAGTATTATTTTCGGAGATGATGTTTACATGTGGATCTTAGTCGAATAGCTTTATTCTTGTTATTGGAGTAGTAGGACTATTGTTTTTGGATTCATCATGACAGTAGTGATGTGCTACCCTTGGAGTATTTTGAGGTAATGATATTAGGCTTGGATTATTTGTTGGATTTTGCTATGACTTGGATTATAGTTTGATAGTTGATATCGGAGTATCAGTTATCACAGTTATACTTTTGGGGATAAATTCCGTCATTAAGTTGGTCAAGTGCCACCGAATCGGGCTTTCTCCCATGCAACCACATTTGCCTTTATGGGAAGGCCCTAATGCGGTCTATTGTCGTGCCTCTCGCCGGTGCCTCCAACTAGGGAAGGTTATGGGCATGCGATACCCTGGCCCGGTAAGCAGACATAACCTTGTGTGCTTGTTGTTGTTGTTATGTGCACGGTCCCCATGATGGACGTTTTGTCCATGACGATGGTCGTTGTCTCTTTGGTAGACACGGGGCCACCCAGGACTAGACTAGTTGGGAGTGGGTCGGAGTGGCCGGGAGAGTGCCATGGCAGTAGATCGGTTTTGTCGGAACGCCGTTGGTCCACCCGAATGGGAGTGCGAGGCCATGTGTTCCGTGCTGTGGGTAAAGTGCGCTACCTCTGCAGAGTGTGTATTTAAATCTATCGATAGCCGCGTCCTCGGTCATGGGCAAGGGTTCGTACTAGGTCACACCGTTCGATCAACACTCACATGACGGAATGACTTATAGGTGATATATCTATATGTTGATATGTTGAGCAGTACAGATTGGCAGGATGTTGATGATGACGTTTGAGACCAAGTGTTGGTCATGGTTGTGATCCCCGGAAAGATCACCGTTTGGTTTTGATCACGAGGTGATCGAGATGGTATATTGCTTGGCCGGTTAGGCAAGAGAGACATGGTTATGGAGATCTGAGATGGTGTTTTATTAGTATTGTATCAGTTTCATACCATGCTTAGTAGTTGTTTCATCATGGTAGTTGTTAAATAATTAACCTGTTAATGCTATGTTATTGTCTTGCCTTGATGTTTATGGTTGTTGTGAGCTTGCAAGTACATTCAATGTACTGACCTGGCGTGTCATGCCAGATTGCAGGTGATGCCATGATTGCTTGATTGCTTGTCGATGGTTGCCATGCGTGCGAGCTAGATCGTGTCCCAGCCAAAGTCCCTGCGGAGTGGAGGTCACCACCTTCGTCGTTGTTCTGCTGCTAGAAGTATTTCACTGCTATGAGTTGTTCCGCTGCTAGCATAGAGCAAGTGTAGTATCGCAGCATAGTGTCACCGTGCTGATGTGCTTCTTTGTAACATCAGGCCCTGTTATTATTATTCTTGTAATAAGAGCTGATTTGTTCTATGTCAAGCAGTGCCTTATTCTAGAGACTTCTCCTCGATCTCTGGGCTGGAATACGGGGCATTCCGGTTTCTCTGAGCTGGGGTGCCATAGGCTTGGTATCAGAGCAGGTCTGGCTGTAGGACGCCCTAGTCAGCGCGAGCGGTAGAAAGCGGTAGAAATTGGTAGTATAAAGTTTGGCTTGTTTATTGCATATGGTTCCTGCATTTGTTTGTTGCACAGCATGCATATAGCCTTCACTACAAAAAAAGACACATCCGTGACATTTTGGGCCGAACGAAATTTTTTTCTATCATACATATGACACTTCTATGACGATAATTGTGACAAAACCCGGTATCATCATAAATGTGGTGGGCTCCTACTTCTATGACAAAAAATCATGACAGAAAATGGGCTTTTCGTCCTGGGCGGGCCGGAGACGCAGCTGCATGACATTCTTTGGGTCGTCCATGATGGAAAAAACCATGGTAGAAGCGAGGGGGGGGATTTCGGGGAGTTCCCGGTTATGGTGGGAGGTCGGGGGCCGAGCGATGCGCGCTTCTCTCGTACACGTACATGCGTGTGTGCGAGGTGTTGGCTCTAACTGAACCCGAGCAAGGCGTTGGGCTCTAACTGAACCCGAGCGATTGCACTACAGGCGACGCGTTACTGAACCCGAGCGATCGATCGATGGCTGTTAACTGAACCCGATCAAGCGATTCCTTCACTACTGCTGCTAACTGAAGCCGATCGATGCTGCCTCTGGATGAACAGTGAGCGTTGCGGGGGGGGGGGGGGGGTTGGGAGGAAATTTTCGTGGGGGGGGGGGGGGGGGGGGGGGGGCGGTTGGATGAACATTTCCTGGTGGGGGTGGATGAACAGGACCCCGTGGTGTTGCCTCTGGATGAACAGGACCCTGATCGATCGAGCTGGTTGGGGCTGGATGAACAGGACCCCGTGGAGGGCTGGATGAATAGGACCACCCTGTGGAGGGCAGGATGAACAGTAGACGGTGGAGGGCATGATGAATAGTAGCCCGTGGAGGGGTGGTTGAACAGGAGCCCGTGGAGAGGGCTGGTTGAACAGTAGCTGGTGGAGTAGCGCGTGGTGGAGGCTGGATGAACAGGAGCCCGTGGATGAACTGTCACAGGTGGAGGCTGGAGGAGGTCGACGGTGGATGGACAGTAGCTCATGGAGGCTGGAGGGGGTCGATGGTGGAGATGAACAGTATCCCGTGGAGTCCCGTTTTGCGGTACGCCACACCCCTCCCGATGAACAGGACCCCCGTTTCGACCATAGCACTCCAACACAAGTCCGTTTCTTCCGTTTTGCGGTACGCCACACCCCTCCCGATGAACAGGACCGCTGTTTCGACCGTAGGAGGTCCGTTGCCTCCGTTTTGCGGTACGCCAGACCCCTCCCGATCAACAGGATTCCGTTTCGAACGTGGCCGGTCAAACACAAGGCAGTTTCCTCCGTTCTGCGGTACGCCAGGCCTCGTTTCCATCGCCTGTTCCGTCCAAGCCCACCTGATGAACACGACGGATTCCGTTGCCTCCCCATGAACACGATGCATTCCGTTGCCTCCCCATGAACACGACAACGACGCTGTTTCTCCGTTCCGACCCAGCCATGTACACGAGCCCTGGTCATACGTATGCCCGAGTAGGCGTTCGAGACCCCGCCCGTATGTACACATACGTGGCTATATTTTCTTTCTTTCACCCTGGCCGCTGTACGTACGTGTACATGCTACGTGTGCGCCTCTACTATGACACGTGCGCGCCTCTACATCCAACAGTATATATGTACGTACATGTTCGCGACCAGAATGACAACGCTATGTACGCTTCGACCAGGTGGGTCCCGGTTGTCAGGCACTTCCTTGCGTGCGAAGATGTAGCTGGTGGGTCTCAGTAGTTAGGGGCAAACGTTTTTTTCACGAAATACGGTGGCCCGTCCGGTGGGTCCCTGCTGTCAGGTGGAGGAATAATTATTTTGCGTGTAATAAGGAGGCACTTCCTTGCTGCGGCCGTGGACCCAGCTGTCAGCCTCTCCACGTACAGTCCACGTCCGATGGAAGCCGTTCCTTGACCACGTTGACCACGCCGCGCCGAGAGCACCAGGGCGGTGGACGACGTTGATGCCTAGGAAGGGGACGACGCGGAGCCGGGGAAGACGCGGTAGTGAATGCCCATGCGTAGAGGAGTACGAGGGTTCACTGGTTCACTGCGGTGTGAGGCTGCCGTCGCCGCAGAATAACAGGGGGTGTGGGTGAGTAGAGGGATGGCCTGGCCAGCGGTGGGAGTAGTAGGGGGCGGTGAGGCCTCCGCCGCATCGCAGCCGACCACGGGAGGCAGGAGCACGAGGCACGACCGGCGCTGGTTTGGGCGGCTGGAGCAAGAAGACCAGAGGTTGAAGAAGCACTACGGCCGTTGGATGGACATCGTACGGTCACTGGAGCTAGAATCGTGCATATTGACTAAGTTGACAAAGCCCTACGTCCATGTCAACTTAGTAGGCCCACAAGTCAGCCTCCCACCAAGGTGGGTCCCAGCTAGCAGGGGGTATTCATTTTTTGTGCGTAATAAGGAGGCACTTTCGGTGGGTCCGAGCTGACAGCAGGGGGAACGTTTGTTTCGCCAAATACGGTGGCCCGTCGGGTGGGTCCCAGCAGTCAGGGGCATACGTTTTTTTCGCGATATACCGGTGGGCGTCCGGTGGGTCCCTGCTGTCAGGTGGAGGAATAATTATTTTCCGCGTAATAAGGAGGCACTTCCTTGCGGCTGCCGTGGACCCAGCTGTCAGCCTCTCCACGTATAGTATTCTTCCGATGGAATTCGGTCGTTGACCACATTGACCATGCCGCACCGACAGCACCACGGCGGTGGACGATGGCGAGGCCTAGGAAGGGGACGACGCGGAGCCGGGGAAGACGCGACAGTGGATGCCCATGCGGAGAGGAGTACGAGAGTTCACTAGTTCGGCTGCGCTGCCGTCGCTGTAGAATAACAGGAGTTGTGGGTGAGTGGAGTGGAGGGATGGCCTGGCCAGCGGTGGGAGTAGTATGGGGGCGGTGAGGCCTCCGCAGCAGCACAGCCGACCACGGGAGGCAGGAGCAGGCGGCACGACCCGCGCTGCTTTGGGCGGCTGGAGCAAGAAGACCAAAGGTTGAAGAAGCACTACGGCCGTTGGATGGACATCGTACGGTCAGTCGCGCTAGAATCGTGCATATTGACTAAGTTGACAAAGCCCTTCGTCCCCGTCAACTTAGTAGGCCCACTATACGGGGTCCCAGCTAGCAGGGGGAGTATTCATTTTTTTGTGCGTAATAAGGAGCCACTTCCTTGCGTGCGAAGATATAACTGGTGGGTCCGAGCTGTCAGCGGCGGTAATGTTTTTTCGCGAAATACAGAGGCCGTTTCGGTGGATCCCAGATGTCAGATGGAGGAAATCATTATTTTGCGCGTAATAAGGAGGCATTTCCTTGCATGTGGCCATGTACCTAGCTGTCAGCCTCTCCACGTACAGTCCACTTCAGATGCATGTCGGTCGTTGACCATGCTGACCACGCCATGCCGAGAGCACCAGGGCGGTGGACGATGGCGAGGCCTAGGAAGGGAACAACACGGAGGCAGGGAAGACTCGGCCGTTGTTTTTGTTTCCCACGCGAATGGGAGTATGACTGTACGAGGGTTTACTGGTTCGTCTGTCATCGCCAGAGAATAACAGCAGGTGTGGGTGAGTAGAGGGATGGCTAGGCCAGCGATGGGAGTACGGTGGGGCGGTGAGGCCTGCGCGGCAGCACAGCTGGCCGCGGGGAGGAGGGAGCAGGCAGTCCCGCCGGCGCTTGTTTGAGCGGCTGGAGCGGGAAGAGGAGAGATTGAAGAAGCACGACGGCTGTTGGATGGACATCCAACAGTATACAGGCCATCTGTGGAAAGCCTCAAATCTGTGGAAAACATCATACAACCCATCTGCCATTATTTCAAATAATTTACAGCCCATTTGCTAATTCTTACGGTTTTTTGGAGCCCATATTCTTTATGTTAGCATTACAGCCCATATTGTGGCCACGGTTAAAAAATTATACAAAATTTTGCATATGTAGGTGCGGTGTGAACTGTTTTTAATCCCGAAATTTCGAGTCACATTCAGACTGATTTTAAAAATAAATGTATACTAATATAAAATCCAATAAATTGTCCACGCATAAAAATCAATGCAATTTAAAATCTCGAAATGAAAAAAAGATATTTGAAAATAATTGCCGGTTTGATGTGTTTTATAAATGTACAACCCATTTCTCATTACTGATAGGCCATTTTCTCGGCCAGCCGAATGAAGCTCTCCTCGTCTTGAAAGATTTGCAGCCCAACAGGCCTGATAAAGCGACTTACTTGACAAATCACAAAAGAACTGGGCTAGCCACTTTCAGAAAGAAAAAAAAACTACTGGGCTGGTCTGTGGTAAACATAAAAGAAAAGACTGTCTAGATAGGCCAGAGTGTCCCACAAAGCCCAGTTGACACCCTGCTTCCGTCTCAAAAACATATTAGATAAATTCCACTCCAATTATAGCGATTCATAAAAATACCACTGCAATTTCCAAACTTTGAAAAATGCCACTGCAATTTTTGCAAACTTTGAAAAACGTCACTTCAGCTCGCAAACTTTGAAAAACGCTACTCCAGACTTCGAAAAATGCCACTAGAAATGGCATGAAATGGCATTTTTCAAAGTTTGGAAATTGCAGTGGCATTTCTCGGATACACCAGATTTGGAGTGGCATCTATCAAATTAACCCAAAACAAAAATAGCTGGGCGAGCTACTGGGTCCCTGGTGTCAGCCGCTCGTTGTGCAATTCTCTCGTTTATTGACTACGTTGACAATGGCATGGGACCCAGATGTCAGAAATCCACTAGGAGGAGCCATTCTTTTATTGGCTTGAAATAAGGAGGCACTTGCTTTCTTACTGCCATGACCTTGGCGGGTCCCTGCTGTCATCCTCTCCACGTACAATCATCTCCTGATTGTGTACGCGTCAACTTGCTAGGCCCACAAGTCAGCGTCTAAACCGTGGAGGACAAATACAACCCATTTACTAAAATAACAGCCCATTCCATACGTTCAAACGGAAAATTCAACATTCAGAGCAAAGTAACAGGTCTGATCCACATATAGAGTACTGAACTTCCACGTTGACAACCATCATAGCCAAGTTAACTATCTACTCCCACTAACACTCTAGTAGCGTACAAGTACTAACTAACTCTTAGCTAACTAGACGATGCCGGCCGCCATCTGCTGTCCATGCTAAACGCCGGCACCAGCGTCCTCCACCTCGCCTTGGACTTGCCAGAGGTGTGATAGGGCGCGTTGCTCGCGCGTGTTGGCGCTTTCCATGCCTACGTGGTCCACTGAAGCTTTGGCTTCCAAGCGGGAAACCCACTTGACGAGCTGGTAGTAAAAATCAGTGTCGTGAACGCGTGCGTGCCCGACAGCCTCTAGGGCTATTTGTCGGGCGCCGGCCTCCATGTAGTCTGCCCAGTTGCGGGTGCTCTGCTCACGACTCAGAGCGTCGGTGCGCTGCTGCTCAATGTCCCACTGGCGGCGCAAATCGGCGATACGGTGCTCCTCCGCCAGGCGGTCACGCTCCAACAACTCCTGCTCCTCCGCCATGCGGTCGCGCTGCAACAACTCCTCGATCTCCGCATTGCCATCTAAAGACAGATAGAATGCCTCCTCCCTCCGTCTTCCTTCCGGTGAAAACCCGAACACTAGTTCCGGCGATGACCACCTCCGGCGTCACCTACCGCGGACGGGCGGGGGCATGGCGGACGTGGCGAGCGACGTCAAGACGGTGGGGGCTTATGAGGATATGGCGAGTTGGGTCACGGTGGCACCTGAGAAGGCCGGGAAACAGTACTTATAGGCGGAAGGTAGCGCGACGGTCATCGGAATTCAATGCATAATGGCTTAGCACGCTAGCTTGCCGTGGAAAACTAGAGAAACTGAAATTATGACTGTGTCGTCCTGTCCCGTTTGGGTCGCACGCCGGCATGGCGGTCAAACGAGTGCACTTGAATCATCTCCCTCCTTGTCAATAATGATTCCATGGATTTAAAGCGTATCTTTTTTCGCATCAATTAGCTGCCTTAATTACGGCCGGCTGCATGCATGCACTCAGAATCGCTCGCAGGCAGTACGCGAAGCAGCATGCAACGAGTCGCAGCCGAGGGCATGCATGCAGCCACTTAAATCGCTGGAATTAATTAGGCTTAAACTTCTGCATGCCGTTAATTATTGCCATGCCTTGGTCTTGTTGCTTTGCTCACGGGACTAATAAATCCTGGACAGAGGGAGTACCTTGGTTGGTGAGAGGTTTGAATTAAGCCCTGCAAACCGGAAAGGAGGTACTAGTACGTGCGTGATCCGCTATTTATTCGTGTAGGATCGAGTAGGTCGTTTCTTGAATTGAGCCCTGCAAACTGGAAAGGAGGTAGTACGTGCGTGATCCGCTATTTATCCGTGTAGGATCGATAGTGTAGCTTGTCAGTTTCTTCAGAGGTAGGAATTTTTATCTGTGTAGGATCGATAGTGTAGCCTGTTAGTTTCTTTAGAGGTAGGCATTTTTATTCCAAAAACTGCCACTTCGCATCTTGCGTCGCAAATAAAACTGCCAGGAGCGCATTTGTAGGCTAGCTAGTGATTGATCAGTAACTTGTAAACACTATGCGAACAAAAATAAGTAACTGTTAATGCATCTCAATGATTCACAGATCATATACAAATATGTAGCTCCAAAAGCAAAGATCAGCCACTTCGGATCTCGCGTCGCAACTAAAACTAACTAGTACGATTCCCATACATAAGATCAACATGTTAATGCATCTCAATGATTCACCGATCATATACAAATATGTAGCTCCAAAAGCAGAGATCTAGAAAAAACATCTGTTCTTCCTACTAACATGGATGCTTCTCTTGGCCAACATTCAGTACAGACTGAAAGACAAATTTGTTTGTGAAGTCTACAATTCCTCTTGCAAACATAAGTGGTTTCACCAACAGCTGGAACCATGAGAATGAACCACACATGATGGAGGAACATCCACTGCAATATGATTTGGTCTTCTCTCGATCACACGCGAGACTATTTTCGGAATACAAACTTTATCTTAGGCAAAATGATGCCCATTCTATAATCAGACTAAAGCAATGAAGCACCTAGTGTTGGCCAATAAATAGTACATTACTACTTTTCTGTAGTCCATGAAGTGACTATCTAATCTTTCTGTGTCTATTTTCAAATGGCACTGCATGCAGTGACTATACTATTCTCTTGTGCAGTTCAACCAAAATTGCGGACACTTTGTTTGTTTTCCAAATAGCAACGGGCAGACATCTCTGTCTGCACAAATATCAAGCAGCTAGTAAACATATACCACACCTTGTATTTTTGGTTTAAACATGTCTGTTCCGCTTAGCATCTGTCATGTTCTGCACTGGACAATCTGATACAGTTATGTTTTGCCCTGGACAATTTCATATTGAATTGATTTGCTGGTTCAGAGCAGAAATATAGCGCCTATTCTTCATCAGACCAAGGATATCCATGTTCGTAGTGATGGAAGAGGTGAAATCAATACAACCGAAATTGAGCATCCAATCATTGAATCTTGTCCCGCACCTCCAATGTAGGTCCACCCTGCCAATAAATTCACATGCAAATCACTAGTATTACTATCTAATGACAGTGCAAAAAGAGTAGCAAGATAGTAGCAAACCATGTACCTTCGTAATGAACAGCTCATAGTGCCACCAATTGGATATAAAGGTTTGGAAAAAAAACATGCTCCTAATGTTGAACCAGTTGGACTTTTTGTGCAGTTCCACTAAAATCGAGCATCCCTGTTTGCATAGATATTGGAAGTGTGATTACTCTAAAAGTGGCACTAGTTGAAGCATAGACTCACAAATATAAGCATTCCAATTTCATAATGGGAAAAGGTAGCAAGACTGTTTCTAACCACCTATTTGAAGGAATAAATAAAGCAACAACGGCTGATGTCAGGAAGGCATACATAGTTTTTTCTGAAAAACTAAGCCATTCCTGACCTTTCCTCTTCTTTTAAGAAAATTTTGTGCAGTTCTACTAAAATAAAATGCCATCACCGCCTTGACAATTCAGTGACACTGTACAAAATGAAATGACTTAACATTACATCATGATGTCAGGTATGTAGTCGACAGGCATTAGAGACAAACATACAGACCTCCTCTGATAACATAATGAACATTAATTTTAACAAAGGTGTGACTAGCTTTACCGGGATAATTTGAGTGAACTCTACACCCTTTGTTCCTTAATATAAGACATTTTCGCGGTTCAATTTAAAGTACCCAAATGTCTAGTATTTAGAAAAACATGTAGTAGTTTTCTTGAGCACATATCTGGGAAAGCTTGCCACACTTTATTTATGTCCATACGCTAATGCAACACCATTTGAATACTAAAAATATACACTAATCTAGTGGCTAGTGCAATAGTAGATTAGTTAGTTTATTATAGGGTACAGTACAATGGTTTTACTGAACAGATTTCAATAAACTCTAGCACTGGAAGGTTTCTATAAGAATTAAAAATACAAAATGTAAAGGTAACAAGTTTCAGCATTGGTATACTAGCTCTACATGAGCATTAAACCAAATACAAAAGTCTGAAGGTAACTAGCATTATTAACTAATGACAGTATAAAAAATTGCAAACCATGTACCTCCAAGGTAAATATCATTTCGAACTCGGGGGGACCTTAAAAATTGCTATCCCAATCTTGATAATCGATCAAACATAAAAACTCGATCGAACGAATCAAGAGAATAGCCGGAGGAGGAGGTTCCCACTCTTGACCTTTCCTCTTGTCTTCATAATTGTCTGTGCAGTTTAACCAAAATAAAATGACATCAGCGCCTTGCCATTTTGGTGACACTGTACAAAAAAATTAATTTATCTCATGAAAGTGAGGTATGTAATCTATAAGCATTAACAGTGCAAAAATCTGAAGGTAGTAACAAGTTTCATCGTTGGTATACTGACTGTGCAACAACATTAGAATGCCTTAGCTGAAAAATCTTTAATACATCCACAATCAACAGCTAACCCTGAAATAATCCAGTGACATTAAATGGCATTGCTTAAATTTATCGGTGGCATTAGACTGAGAGCGGCATTAGTTAAATGTGGCATCACTTTAGCAGTAGCATTGCTTGACTTTACTGCTGGCGTTATACTAACAGCAAAAAAAGTGGCAATAAGAGCATGGGAGGCCCATTCGGACAGTGGGCGCACCAGTAAGATGTACCTCCACGGACACAGAGTGGTGAGGGAGGTATGGTTGCCTAGAGCAACAAATATCCAGGCAGCATATGTGGATTACGTCCCATTTTTGCTCTCTTTAGCCACCTTTTTCCTATGCGAGGACAACAAACTGATCGACCTGGTCATTCTCTATTGCGTTGTCATGCCTTTCTACCCTTCTTCAACCAAGAGACACGAGACTCGTTCCTTAGCTACTGATTTTCCCCTTTTCAACCTAGATGCGGGTTCGATGCCTACTCTCTTGGACAGTACAGTCTCCCTTCCTTTCCTTATTCAACCCAGACATCGATTAGTCTGCATGAAGTAGGGTTTCCTTTAATAGTGCAAATTATGGTTTTCGTCTGCGTGGCCAGCAGAGCAGAGGATAGCAAATTGGGAAGATGGTGGAGTGGAAAAAGATCCACATGCAACGACGTGGCAGATGGGGCAATAGAACAAGGTTATGGTTTGAAAATAGGTAGCATACCTGAGGGTCAGTGGGATGTGGCTTCGCTCGTGGTCGTCATCCTCCGCACACACTACGGCAGCGAGCTTGGGGACGGAGGCCATCCCGCGCGGGCGCTAGGTCTGAGAGGACGGCCTTGTCGTCAGTGCGTGACCTCGCTCGCCGATGACGAGTGCATCAATGCTGCACGTACTTTTCTTCCCCGGTGGATCTGTGACCACCGGTGAGGAGGGAGAGAGGGGCCGTATTTTTTAGATCTGGAGAGAGGGTGGTAGTGTGAGAAGCAAGTGGGCAGCCCTTAGCAAGAAAGCGCTCAAGCTCCACCCTATATATCTTTTTATACTACTAGTACTAGAGGTGGAGTAGTGGTAGAGTAGTTTATATTTTCTCTGCATACAGTACCAGTTAGTCGTGCTTCAAAACTGATCGGCACGCCATTAAAAAAATAAAGGTCGATAACTAATGCGGCACCTCGGGCCAACGCGGCCAGATCGCATTTTGCACGAGAAATTACACACCATGTTTCGTTGACATGTGGTCCCGTTCCAACATATCAGTGAGACGACGACGAATAGTAGGAGTATTTCCGAACAGACGTGTAGGCCGGGGCGCCTCTTCGTGAACCGTGGCAAACTCGCAACCGTCCACCGACTCTTTGCCTTTCCCTCTCGATTTGGAACTGTTGTCGCACGCTCTTCCTCTCCCCCCTCCATTTTCCTTCAGCCCTTCACCCTTTCTTCTGCCATTGTTCGATCGTCTTCTCCATGGAGGGAACAGGCCGGAAATGACCCCGTTATTCTTGCCCCGATCTGAAAGATGACGTGGTGGAGGAACTCATTGATCGGTGCGACGTCATCACCTCGGATAGCATGGCAGGTTCGTTCAAGCCCATTCTCGACTCAACTAATAACATCATTACAAAGAACCCAAGAGTCAAGGAGCAGTTTGATCTCCCCTATCTTCTTCGCCGTGACCCTGATGATGACTGGCACCGGCACGACAGAGGCCTCGCCCTGTGCAAGTTGATGCCGCTTGATAATGATACGTATGATGTTAAGATGCCATCGCTTGAGGGCAAGGCTTGGGCGGGCACAAATGGAGATTGGGTTGTTTACGTTGGGTACAACTACAAGTTGGAACTTGTGAATGTGTTCACTCGTCACCGGGTTCCACTTCCAAAAATCTCAGCATACTGCCCAGAGGTTGAGCACACCGGTAATGTACGCACATTCAAATACGATCATGGTGACTATATTCTATGGAAGATAGCAATTTGTCGAGTTCCCAACCGCTCTTGGAATTACAGCAACTATGATGTTGTTGCTATCTTCGACAAGCTTGTTGCCGTCCTTGATGGTTTCACTCAATGGATATTACTCAAAAATCAATTTCTGTACACGGATGAGTACTGTGATGCAATTCAATATGAGGGCCTTGTGTTTGCTGCCACCACTCGTGACACTATTTTTGCATGGCATCCTCATAGTTTCGGTCGTTTGTCTTCCATCGTAATTACAATTGTTTCACCCACATGCATGTGGGTTAGCAAGTTTCCCTTTACTAATTAACCTTCTTCTTGTGTTTCCAAGGTCCTATGAACATCCCACCACCTATACTTGAAAATTTTTATAACCAAGGGGGAGATGACGATGGTGATGATCACGAGCATGAGGACGAGCAGCGCCCATATACTCTGTGGCGCCTGGCAACTAATTCCGATGGATCACCTCTTCTTGTGTGTATACAGCCCACTGATGATGTTACTGCTAAGGAAGCAGGTGTCTCCCATGGTCGCACTCTCCGGACCTATTCCAACACCCGTTGCATGGTATTCAGGATGGATACTAGCGTGCTAGCGCCAACTCCTTCTCCCTAGTACAGAATTGATAGTCTTGGAGAAAACTTGCTCTTCCATGGACAAAACTATCTGATGATGGTGAAAGGCGATCCAACTGTTGTTGATACAACATTAACAGTTCCATTTATGAGAAGCAACTATGTTTATACCTCGGACATTTGTGTGGTTCCCTACCCTGGTAGGGATATATAGTAGGCCGCTTCAGCCTGGATGATCAGTCCTGCGTTGGTTTCCAGATCGACAATCGATGGCCCATCCCAGAGAATCACTTGTGGTTCAAAGCGTTTCCAACGCCGAGGAATGGTTGAGTTGAAGTTCATTTCATTGCTTGTTATTTGTTGTGTGGTGAAAACTTTAGTATTTATAATGCATCCTCGTTGTCGATGTGGGTTGATGACCTGTTGTATGTAATAAAATGATATGCCTGTGATAAACTTACTAAATTTATGAATGGCTTTCGAGTCGCTTCTCTGAGTGAGTGGTGCTATGAGGCAAAAAAATATGTTCCGAATACATAATTGTACGTGCATTGCAACAGGTTATCGGATGAGGCCAATCAACAATAGTAGTACACTATTTGTACTAGCTTCACATGCTTCGTGCGTCGGGCGGGTGTTTTTACTGTAGCCATATGTTAATGTGTTCATTGTACATAACCAGCACCTCGAATCCTCGATACTAGTACTATATAGTAGGAGTAAGTAGTAGGAGTAGTAGGGTGGCATGGGCCAGAACAAGCATTCACGTCCAGGAGTACGGCACACGCCACCACCACGACATCCATCTGACACCATATTATTTCTTGGAGTCCGTGCTAGAGCAATCTCTTCAACCTCGTCGTTTCTCTAACTTCAGCCATCGCGCGGTGGGCGAGGTGGGGGTTTGCCGATAGTCGGTTTCCTTAACTGCAGTACCACTTGTAAGGCCAACTCCAACGCACGACCCCAAACGGACCTCCATTTTGCACGAACTCCAACGATAATTTTGACTAGAAAAGCAAGACCAAAGGAAACAAGAACCACAAGAATACATTTTACTACTCCTGTAAGTTGGATTAGTGCCTTCTCAATGCATTCATTGTTGATCTGCGGAGGCTCGATCTTGCGTGCTTCTTTCTTCTTCGAGTGTAAAGAAGTAGACGCTGCTTCCTCGCATCTAGTCTCATGTCTAGCCTCTATTCTAGTAGGAGTATCAACAAGTGCACTAATCTCATCTCTAGCCTCTGTGCTAGCTAAAAGTGATAGAACATCTACTAAATTGCGCTCTATCAATATATGGATATACTCTTCTTCCCAATACAAAAACTTGCATCCATTCTACTCCCTCCGTTGCACAATACATGCCTTCTATTTGTCAAAATATATATGTATCTAGACATGTCTTAGTATATAGGTACATCCATTTTTGGACAAATGGAAGTCAAGTATTTTGGAACGGAGGGACTACACTATAAAATTTTTAAGTTGGCACAACTAGTCTAACCCGAGAGTAGAACCGAAGATTTGGTCGGGTTCTTCCTCCTTTTGCCGACACGTGGGACATCCAGCATCCAGGTCGTGTCATGAAAGAAAATAGAGTGGTAGTTGAAGCCACGAGATGTGCATCTTGGGTTAAACTATAAATAGAATCTTACTACTACTCTTGAGTAACTCCAAAAGCGGCCACCGAAGATCTTTATTGGATTTGTTTTCATCACCAGCACGACGAGGTGAAAGATGTGCAGGTTCAGTGGGTCCTCTTGCGTTTTTACTAACATGTGGGGCCGCATGTGAGCAAACAGACGATGGGCTCCGCGCGTCCGCTGGCTGGCTGAGAAGAGAGATAGAGGAGGGCTGAGCACAGACTGCAGGAAATTTGTTCTACGTACCTCGATATAGGCTCGATATAGTGGGGTGGCATGGGCCATAACTAGCATTCACGTCTAGCAGTACGGCACACGCCACCCACACGAGTCCCATCCGACACCAATTTTCTTGGAGTCCATGCTACAGCCATCTCTTCTCCCTCCTGTTTTCTTAGCCATCGCGCGGTGGGCGGGGTGGGGGTTTGCCGATAGTCGGTTTGCTCAATTGTGGTCCCACTTGTAAGTGAAAATGCAAAACCGCACGCATTCCCGCTTGAGCGGCGTGTCGGACCAACCGTGTGGGGGTGCGACGCGAACACGGCAGGCTTTTCCTTTTGAACTCGTAACTTGTAAAATTTGGTTCTGCTCCATGGCGGGACCGATAGATAGAAAATAACGATTTTTCCTAGAGTAATGAGAAGTTTGGTTCTGGCGCCGTTCATGCATGGAGTACGTATGAAAATTATGAAGTTGATGCGAAAGGTAAGATAATTACTGTAGTATCATATACTACTACATGGATTTGATGGAAAGATAAAAATACATACGGATCCATCAACGTTCAACGACATCCTCACGCCCTAGTGCGTCGGGTCACCAACTGACGTGTGAGGAGCAGCGACGTTTGCGGCGAGCTCAACGTGCTTCTGAACAGTGTCGTCCAAGGTTGCCCTGCGCTCCAAGAAGGCCAGCATCCTATCGTCCTCCCCTTGCATGTAGTAGTCCTTGTGGAAAATTTGCGCGTAGACGTGGGTGATTATGTCGATGGTGTCTTGCTGCGCTAGGCGCTGCGCGGCGAGCGCGACCTCGAGGTGGACATTCTCCGGTGCGACGACGGGCAGTCGCAGGGCCACAAGTGCATCAAAGAGGTTGTTACCATAGTGTCCATTGAGGGTGGCGGGCATCATAGAGCCTGGGCGCGTCGGCTAGAGGCTTACGTCAAAGTCGTCCGCAAGCTTCTTGATGACGGTGAACTTGTCGAGGAAACCGACGAGGACCTCATCGAACAAGGAGACGAAGTTGTCGTCCAAGCACCCCCTCGCCCTGGCGGCCTCAAGCAATACTACCTGGAGACATTCCTTGGTGCCGGGCCGCAGGCCGGCGTCATGGACCATCTGGCACAGCCGGCTGATGCTCGCGCTCATCGCCTCCATGGGTCTAGTGTAGCTTCTAGTCAACTGATCTTGCGATTCGAGTGATCACTCAGCCCTTGGTTAGCGTGCGTAGGTGCGTAGGATTTCGTACTACTCCTCGGCCCTCTACTACACCTGCCTTTGGCTGTATGATAGGTGGGCCAGCCACCCCCTGGGGCCACGTGTCATTCACCCAAAGGCAGTTGCCGTAAGTCAATGAAGCTGTGTCCCCCTCCGTGCCGGTGCAGTATAGTCATCTCACAAGACCTCTAGTTGGGGCCAAACAAGAGAAGTTTGATGTTTACTGGTTTATTGGTCCCCTTTGCATTTTGCGCCATGTTTTGACCTTTGATTTAACTAATAAAATGTTAATGCATGTAAACAAAAATGTTCTGTAAGTCACCTTACGAAAACCAAATAATCCCAAAATACTTAGGCACAGTGCATTAACTCCCTCCTTGTTTCTTATTTCGTGACATATCAACCAATGAGAGATGTGGGCCGTGCATGCTTTCAATGACTTGAGACTACCAAACATGACATGCAGTGTTTAGTTCATTGCATGTAATCCTATTAGTAATCTAGTTAGGAGTAGCAAAAAAACATTAAGTTCTCTCGCTGATAGGAATAAAACACCATGTATTTATTTACAGAGGGAGTAGTACATTTTTGGTGACATGCATTACTAGATATTGCTAGTCAAATACTAAAATCCAGATGGACGTGGTAGTACTCCTAAATCCAGACAGTGGTGCTACTAGTACTATTAGTAGTACTACCAATGTAGGAGTAGTAGTAGGAGTACTAGCACTGTACTATCCGTTGGTCAAATTATTACGTGATGCTCCTCACAGTGAAGTGACAAGACCCTGCGCCAGAAGTGACACCTGAGTATAGGCACCATGTTCGGCATACCATAGTCAGCCTCACCATCTGCAGTCTCTATCATCATGGCTGTAGAGCTAGCCTGCTTACAACTAGCCTTGTTCGACATAATTTCCCGTGCGTAGATGCCCGTGCATTGCACGGAACACCAAGATTGGGGGTGGATGGCTCCGGCAGCGGCCATCGCGCCAGATTTTTCCATGGCCTTCTACTCCTAGATGTGGTGGGGAGGAGATGAGGCTGATTGTGAGAGACAAGGAGTTGTTTGTAAATAGGGAACAAGTGCGGGCATCTTTTTGCAAAAATGGAGAAGCTTGGTTTGTATGCGTCAGATCTAGATCCGACGGCTATTGGTGAAAGATGGGAGGCACAACATCATCACCAACTCAGGACCTGTTTGATTCGCAGGATTTTGAAAACGCAGGAATAGGACATGGCAATATTACAAGTTTCAAACTGATATTAAAAATGTTAGGAGTAATGCTGCACCTACAAAGAGGGAATTACTAGGAAGTTTACGTAAGAACTTTCGTTACTTTATGTGGATGCAGCATTATCGTACAAACTAAAATCCACCGCCCTGACAAGTCACTAATGGGCAAATAAGTTTTCGAGTCTCTGGCCATTTGATGTTTCAAAAACAAATTCAGCTTCTGCGGAGACTTTGTCATTTAGGCTTAGACGCTTGCGGTGATCAGCACGCCATTCATTGTTGCGCCAGAGAATGCCAAACCTCATTACCTTGAGCACACTTGCCTCCAGAACAAAGAACCTGGCCAATTTAATCTCAGATGTGCTGCCTCGGTAGTCAATCAAATCAATTTCTGTAAGATGGAGATCAAGGCATTCGATGAGATTGTTATAGTGCAGCACATTTTTCACTTTTGGGTCTATTTTATCTGCAAAAGAAGATAACATATTAGAGCATCTGGCTGCATAAGATTGCCGTGTCATCAAGAGGTACCAATATCATTCACTCATACGATAGGTTTGGCCGGCTAGTGATATTTTTTCACACACTCTCTCTCTCCCTCTCTCTCTCTTTCTGTTTCCTCTCATTTAACTAGGAGCACGTGAAGAGCTTGGGCATTTGTTGCCTTCCACTATGTGGCCGATGCCATATTTCGCAAAAGTATGCCACATAACACACATTGATGTCAAATCAAAAGATTTTGGCACTGCTCTCGCGATGTGAGAGAGTTGGCACCGCTGTGCACACAGACCCACATGTATAAACAAATCAATCAAACCAACTACACCAGCCTCTAACTCTCCCAAACAAGTGTTTTTTATTGCCTCAGTCCTCTCTCTCCCACACAGTGTTTTTTCATTGCGTGAGTTAATTTGGCACCGGAGCAAAGTAGGTGATCCAGATTGGGACACCAAGTGAGCAATGGAGGGGCATCGATGCCAAATGCATCACAAGTGAATTTGGCACATGTTTTGGCCTACATAGCCCACTTTTGTAATACTACCTCGTATTTAGTATAAAATTTTGACCATGGATTTACCTAAGAAAATGCCAATGTATGTCACTAAAAATTACACCATTTGAAATTATGTTCAAATACGAATCCAACGATATAGTTCTTAGTGACATGCATTAACATTTTGTCAGTTAAATCTATGGTCAAATTTTGATACTACAAAATTGGAAGAGTAAACCAGGAGAATTTGGCAGACGAGTACACCAACGCTGTCAATTTCGGCGCGTCAATGACCCTGATTTTTGTTGGACCTTCTAGATCCGATACAAGCAATCTCTCAAGGAAAGGCGCATTCTCAATGACCATAACGTGGAACAGCTGGAGTGATCTCTTCCCAATTGATGTCTTGTTGCGGGGCTAGCAAGACACATAAATCCATCGGAGATTCGTCGAGGCGATGTGGAGGCTAATGAACCCGTGGATCTGCTCAAGACGAAGGTACTCGAGCCCAGTACAGCTGCGGACCAGGTGCTCCATAGCCTTCTTTGAGATGACAACGTCGAAGAGGTCGAGCTGCTTGAGTTGAGGGAGAAGAAGAGCGGGGGCGACATTAATCTGGGGAAGATAGCAGGAGCTGAAGCTGGCGCGGTGCAACGTTGGCGTGAGGCGGAGCGCGGACGGCGGCAGAGAGCGACATCGTCCAGCTTCAAAGCTGAGCTCCTCAAGCTGATCTAGGGCGGGGGATAAGAACCACTCATCGAACTTCGGTTGGACCTTGCAGTTGGTACTGAACATGTGGATGTCAAGGCGTTTGGCTGGCCCAGGGTGCGATGAAAGGATCTTGGAGACTGCGGCCATGCGTTTGCAATCTCCGTCATAGAGGCAGCTATCGACGGTGAGGTTGAGGGGGACGCAGCGCCAGAGGGGGCGCCACCGCCGGGAGAGCAGGGCGGTCCGCATGGCAGATTTGGTGGGGAGGAGGCCGACGATGACAAGTAGCATGTCGTCAGGGAGGCTGCTGATGAAGTCCAGGCTCGCCGGATGCGGTTTGGCTCGAGCCGCTTCTGCTTGTTGGCTGCCTCACCGTCCATCTCAACCGGCGGCGACGCCGGTGTACACGTGTGATGGTGTGTGTTGTGTGCTGGGTGTGCGCCAGTGCGTCCTTCTGTGCATGCCGCCGCACAGTGGTGAATTGTGCGCGAGTGTGTCCTTCGCGCGCAAGAAGTTTGTCCTCAATGCGCCATCAATTTACTAGCGTGCGGGGTGCTACCCCGAGTGGTTTCAACTTTGTTTACTTCACCGCGTGTCAGATGGGCCTCTAGTTTACTTATTTTCACCCACTGCCACATGGGCCAGCACACGAAGATACAGAACACGAGCTGACAAGGCAGCATGTGGATTGGTTGACCGGTCAATTAAACAATATACGGAGCTATACGCTGACACAGTGAGCGTATAATCCGTCGGTATAGAGAGTTCGAGTGAGAGGGGAGGCCCGTGAGAGATAGTAGAGAGAGAGAAAGAGCTACTCCCTCCGTTCGATAATTTAGTTCCAACATTTTTTTAAGTCAAACTTTTGAAACTTTGACGAAGTTTATAAAGATATTACATATATCTACAATACCAAAGATAAATGATAGTACTAAGTAAGTACATGTTGTGATGAATCTAATGATCGTTCCAGATGTAAATGTTTTTCTCCACATATACCTGGTCAAACGTTTCTGAGGTTTAACTTTTCAAAACATCCACATGCTTATGTACGTGACAGAGTCACTAACAAGAGAGAGAGAGAGAGTGAAAAAAAGTGTGTGTGCGTGTGTGAAAGAGACATGGACAACACACGATAAAAGTAGAGAAAAAGCGTGCGTGTATTATGCAAACATATCACACATGCATCTTCGACAACAGAGGCAAGGTGAGGAGATAGTGTGTGGTTGTTTGGAACCGAGAGAGCAAGACCCCTAGCACATGGCCAAGAGGGGCCTGACAAACAAGGGAGAGAGGTCAAGAGAGACGTACAGAGAAAATGCAGACATGGGGAGGAGAGAGTGTATGTTTGTCATAGAGAGATCCCCTGGAGATCGTGATGGGACTACATGGGTGGGAGATCGAGTGACAAGGTGTGTGCGCGATAGAAGATGCCCCGAGAGATATCGAGATAGACGTATGGATGGAAGGAGATAATACATGTGTTCCTGTTGGCTAGTAAGAGATAATCATACTTAGGGGGGGAGTGCTTGCGCCTATGATGGATTGAGGGATTATGGTACTTAGGGGGTGCGTGTCACATGGAGAGAGAACAAGGGCGGAGAGTGTTGGATGGGTCTATATGTATAGCGCGAGCGAGACATGTGTATGTGTGAACCAGGGAGATATAAGGCCAGTTTGGCTTGCGTCCTGAGCATCTTTTGCCTGGCCTGGGGTTGTGGCTGGATTTCATGCACGCTTGTTTGGTTGCTACCCTGTGAAAAAGAAAGCCCACCTGGCCTGGGTTCCCTTGCACTTTAATTAGCCTGGCTGAACTCCAGACACTGCAAGTAGCCCGGCCCAGGCGACCAATTTCGAATGCCTGGTCGTGCCTGGTCATGTGGCCACGAGGCTAACAGCAACATGGATGGATATTAGCATTAAATAATTGATGCATGGATTGATTGATGGGACGTTGATGCTTTGCCTGGCCCAGGTATGAACCAAACGCTTCAGCACCACACAAGCCTGGCCAGGCAGGAATATTTTACATCTCACGTCCACACCAGGCAGTACCTGCCATCAAGGCATGAGGGTCAGGTCACGAACCAAACTGACCAATAAAGTTTGAGAGAGATTGAGGAGCCCCGATAAGGATGAGTGGTGCGTCAGATAGCTGAGAGGGGGAAAGAGATATTCCATCTGCTCGATAATGCAGTGCATGTAAATTTTTTAGAAGTCAAACTTTGGAAACATTGATCAGGTTTACGCAAATGTTATTTATATCTACAATACCAAAGATACATCATACAAAACTACATCTCATGGTGAATCTAAGGGTATATGTTTGCCGTACTAGATGTAATTCTTTTTCTCCACGTACATGGTCAAACTTTGTGATGTTTGACTTTTCAATAAATTTATATGCTATGGACCGAGGAGAGTGCCTCAGTCGAGACAGATCAAGTGCGTGTGAAGGAGAATGAGTAAGTGTGCAAAAAGAGTATGTGTGTGAAAGAGAAAGTGACAACAAACGATAAATTAGAGAGAGTGTGTGTTTTTTCGTTTCTTATGCGAACATATCACGTATGCATCTCCGAGATGGAAAAGCGAGGCGAGGAGATACACGAAGATAGCTAGTGTGTGATTGTTTGCAACAGAGAGAGACACCCCTGTAGCACATGTCCAATAGAGGTGTGGCCAACAAGGAACAAAGGTCAAGAGGGACACATGGATGGCATGGACGCATGGGGAGGGAGAGAGGGTGTGTTTGTGATAGAGAGATCCCGTCGAGATCGTGAGGGGACTATATGGGTGGGAGATCGAGGGAGTGCGTGCGCGATAGAAAGATGCCTCGAGAGAAATCGAGATATACCATGCACATGTTTGTGATGGAGACTAAGATTAGCTAGTCACATACATATAGGGGGGACTGCATGTGCCTACAATTGAGTGGGAGACCATCATACTTGGCTAGATGGGCATGAGATTGTGTGTGCACGCATGAGAGAACGAGGGGGAGAGATAGAGTTTTAGATGGGCCTATCGAGTGCGAGTGAGATATGCATGTGTATGTGTGACCCAGGTGGATGGAGAGTTTGAGAGAGGGGGGGAAGAGCTCCGAGACGACATAGTGGTGTGTGAGAGAGTTACAGGCAAAGAGCCAAGGAATCTGTGTGCGTACGTTGAGTGCACCCAAGATATCTAGCTTGGACTAGCTAGAGTATCATACATAGTGTGTGAGATAGACCTATAGATGGTGTATATATGCATGCGAACTAGAAAGACCCCCCCCCCCACACACACACAAAGAGAGGGAGAGAGATGGAGACAAAGGGAGAGGGACGAACAAGGTTTTTGTGTCGGATGTGTGCGACAGAATTGAAGATTGTCGGCGAGAGAGATAGAGAGAGAGAGAGAAAGAAAGAGAATAGGAGTCCGGGAGAGGGGGAGGTCGCGTTTTATGGATCAAAGACTGATATAAACCATGTTTCGATATAAACTTGCATTCAAATATTTAAATTGGAGAACATGTTGTCTGCAATCCACACATGAACGGATATATGAGTATATCAAACAAGTTCATTAATTTGACTTTCAACATGTTCATGGAGTACTATAATACTGTACAACATGCTACTCGATTGAGGTGTTCAATTTTGGATTTAGTTCACTATTTTTACCTACTGAACGAGCTATTTCATTGAATCGAGATATTTCATTTTGGGTTTGATTCGCGTTTTTGAGTGGGTCAACTATTTGTCATATAGTAAATCGCTAGCAACGAGCATGTAAAAATACATTACTCCCGAGCATCATCTCTCCATCTAAAAAAGAAGTGGCAAGCTAATATTTCAAAATTTGATCCGAATCGACTTGGTAAGGTAGACGTGGATGCTCGTTCTCCCAGAATTTGAACGAACCGTTAAACATCCTCTCTGCTCGGTGGAATTCACCCGAGCAAATAAATGGGAGACGCAAAATTACCGTCCTATGTGGGACACACATCAATTGGCCCGTTGTACATTGAGGGTAGGTTCGTAACTTCATCCAAGCGCGCCTTCTCCTCGGCCGAAATGACATGTGCCGAATAATTCATAAACCATGGTCGGCAAAACACGCTCTCCTCGCCCGAAATAGCTCGCGCCCACTATTTCAAAACACGATCTCCTCGCCCGAAATCGCTCGCGTCCACTATAGTTCAAAACACGCCCTCCTCGCCCGAAATCGCTCCCGCACAGAGAAGCAAAGTTACTCTACTATCCCCGACCCTCAGTACACAGAGCCAAGCCGAGAAGCCTATAGGCAAGGGTAGAACTGTAACTCCCCCTCACATTTCAGACAAATGCGTCCGTAAGACATGGTTCCACTCCCCTCCCAATTTCCCTCGCCCGCCCCCATTCATACCTCGTGGGCGCAAAATCACCTTCTCCCCGGGAAGCTCCCTTCTCCCGAGCCGTGAAACCTCAGCCCCACCTCCATGGTGCCCCCACCGCACCAATTTCATGGCCGCCCTCCTCCCTAATGCCGGAGACGATGTCCATTTGCCGTCATGCACTTGGCCATGTGCCTCTTACTCCGTGTTGCTGGTGTTGCCTCGACGACGGCCGCATGAACCATATCGGAGCCGATTCACCCCCGCCGTTGTTCACGGCGCCGGAGCGGCTCCAACTTCGGATCCGTCCAGAGTCCTGGCGCTGCTTCGGCGTAGCCGTCGACCGTCATGACATCACTCTTTCTGATAGAGGCTAAGGTGTCCCGATGTTTCGATGAGATGGTGGCTATCGTTTTCTGTGGGAGTCGACCTTGACGATCCGACTACGAACGTGCGAGACGTCGCGCCTTAGCAATCGCTAAACCAACTTCCGAGGGTTATTGACCACGCCGGAGCACGATCAACCAGACCACGAGGGTCTGTTTCCTGCGAGCAAACGAAGAACAAGCAAGAAACTGAGATTGCAATCGGGATATTGCGAATATAAGATGAAAGCTTTATTGATCAAGGTGGGGTTCTGTGACGTCTTGGTCTGGTCGTTGGACACAAACGAAGTACGCGAAGTTGCAGCTATGGCGAACTTTTAATCTAAACAAAACCCCAAAGTCTAAACGACGCCCTAAGGGCTGTATATATGGAGGAAGAGGGGGGAATTTCGTGGCCCTTGAGGGTGGGGTCCGAAACCAACCCTAACTCTTGTTTCCCCACACATACGGACTCTAAAAATAGCCTATACTTAAGTATTTCGAAATTACATGGGCCTGGCCCATTAATAAGGTGACGCAGCACCTAGAATAGCCTATGGACGAATATTATGAAGTGGCATCTTGTATATTTCGTCCAAGGCTTCATGCACTCCTTATGGCGGCTTCAAAGTCCTGAAATCATCACTTGTAACTCCGTTCTTGATCCCCTTGCGCATGCCATCAACTCCATGCGTGTTCTTGCTCCAATGTTCATCCTTCTCCAAGCTAGGCCCTTCATTTGTAAGCAAAACAAATGTATCCAATTTAGGCAGCATCATAATCTCATGAACATTAGAATCATTACCAAGAAACGAAAGTACCTGGTAATTTAATTGGCGTGCGTGAGCTCTAGTAATTGGTCCAGTATATGGAACAGTAGGGGCCGTGGGTGTAACAATGGTATTGATGTCCTCATCATCCTCCCCTTCTTGAAATGAAGTCGTCCTCGACGGAAGCGCATCTTCCTCACCCAAATAAGGCTTCAAATAACAATTGTATTGATGTCCTCATCATCCTCCCCTTCTTGAAATGAAGTCGTCCTCGACGGAAGCGCATCTTCCTCACCCAAATAAGGCTTCAAATAACAATTGTATTGATGTCCTCATCATCCTCCCCTTCTTGAAATGAAGTCGTCCTCGACGGAAGCGCATCTTCCTCACCCAAATAAGGCTTCAAATAACAATTGTATTGATGTCCTCATCATCCTCCCCTTCTTGAAATGAAGTCGTCCTCGACGGAAGCGCATCTTCCTCACCCAAATAAGGCTTCAAATCTGCAATGTTAAAAGTGGGACTAACCCCAAAATCTACAGGTAGCTCAAGTTTATATGCATTATCATTTATTTTCTCTAACACCTTAAAAGGACCATCAGCACGTGGCATTAGCTTTGATTTGCGCAGATTAGGAAATCTATCTTTCTTACGCAATGTAACCAAACAAGATCTCCAGGTGCAAACACAACATGTTTTCTACCCTTATCTCCAGCAAGTTTATATTTAGCATTCATACGCTCAATGTTTTCCTTAGTTAACTCATGCATTTTTAAAATCAATTCAGCAACGTTCTTTAGCATCAAAATTAACCTTCTCTGAGATGGAAGAGCAACAAATCAATAGGTGCACGAGGTAGGAACCATACACAATTTCAAAAGGGCACATCTTAGTAGTAGAATGCAATGAACGATTATAAGCAAATTCAATATGAGGCAAGCATTCTTCCCACATTTTCTTGTTATTCTTCAAAACAGCCCTAAGCATAGTAGACAATGTTCTATTGACTACTACTTCAGTTTGTCCATCAGTTTGGGGGTGACAAGTAGTACTAAAAAGCAGCTTAGTCCCCAACTTAGCCCATAAACATCTCCAAAAGTGGCTAAGAAATTTAGTATCACGATCTGAAACAATAGTATTTGGCACACCATGTAAGCGAATAATTTCACGAAAGAACAAATCAGCAACATTAACAGCATCATCGCTTTTATGACATGGTATAAAGTGTGGCATTTTCGAGAACCTATCCACGACAACAAATATGCTATCCCTCCCCTTCTTTGTTCGAGGTAAACCTAAAACAAAGTCCATAGATATATCCTCCCAAGAAACACTAGGTACAGGCAAAGGCATATATAAACCATGAGGATTGAGTCGTGACTTAGCTCTTTGACATGTAGTGCAGCGAGCAACAAAACGCTCAACATCCCGTCTCATCTTTGGCCAAAAGAAATGTGTAGCAAGTATATCCTCCGTCTTCTTGATGCCAAAGTGTCCCATTAATCCTCCTCCATGCGCCTCCTGCAACAACAAAAGACGAATGGAGCTAGCTAGAATGCATAGCTTGTTAGCACGAAACACAAATCCATCGTTAAGAACGAACTTGTTCCAAGTTCTCCCTTCCTTACAATTCTGCAATACATCTTTAAATTCAGCATCATGAACATATTGATCTTTGATGGTCTCCAAACCAAATATTTTAAAGTCAAGTTGTGAAAGCATAGTATAACGACGAGACAAGGCATCAGCAATAACATTTTCTTTACCCTTCTTGTGTTTAATGACATAAGGGAAAGTCTCAATGAATTCAACCCATTTAGCATGTCTACGGTTCAGTTTTGCTTGACATTTAATGTGTTTCAAAGATTCATGATCAGAATGTATAACAAATTCCTTGGGCCATAAATAATGTTGCCATGTTTCTAAGGTCCGAACAAGAGCATATAATTCTTTATCATAAGTAGAATAGTTCAGACTAGGCCCACTCAATTTTTCAGAAAAGTATGCAACAGGTTTTCCATCTTGTAATAACACACCTCCTAATCCAATTCCACTAGCATCACATTCCAGCTCAAAAGTCTTATTGAAATTAGGAAGTTGGAGTAAAGGAGCATGTGTCAACCTATCTTTCAATACCGTGAAGGCTTCTTCCTGTGCGATACCCCAAACAAAAGGCACATCCTTCTTTGTAAGCTCGTTGAGAGGTGCAGCAATGGTGCTGAAATCTCTCACAAAACGCCTATAGAAACCAGCGAGGCCAAGGAAACTCCTCACTTGTGTGACCGTTTTGGGCTGCGGCCAACTCTCAATAGCTTCAATCTTGGCTTTATCAACTTCAATTCCCTGTGGAGTAACAACATAGCCAAGAAAAGATACTCGGTCGGTGCAAAAGGTGCACTTTCCAAGGTTTCCAAACAAACGTGCATCACGTAGAGCAATAAAAACAGCACATAAATGTTCCAAATGTTCCTCCAAAGATTTGCTATAAATCAATATGTCATCAAAGTAAACTACCACAAATCGTCCAATGAAAGCACGTAAAACTTCGTTCATTAACCTCATGAAAGTACTAGGTGCATTAGTTAACCCAAAAGGCATGACTAACCACTCATATAATCCAAACTTAGTTTTAAATGCTGTTTTCCATTCATCTCCCAATTTCATACGAATTTGATGGTATCCACTACGCAAATCAACTTTGGAGAATATTGTAGAGCCACTCAATTCATCAAGCATATCATCTAGCCTAGGAATAGGATGACGATAACGAATAGTAATATTATTTATGCCTCTACAATCAACGCACATACGCGACGTACCATCCTTTTTCGGCACTAAAATGATAGGAACAGCACAAGGACTAAGGGATTCGCGTATATAACCTTTGTCGAGCAGTTCTTGTACTTGACGCATAATCTCCTTCGTCTCCTCTGGATTGGTACGGTATGGTGCACGGTTGGGTAGCGAAGCACCGGGAATTAAGTCAATTTGATGCTCAATCCCTCAAGTAGGTGGTAATCCCGGTGGCACGTCTTGTGGAAAGACGTCAGCGAACTCCTGCAAAATGTTAGTGGCAGCAGGGGGCAAAGAGGAAGGCACGTCCTCGAATGAAAATAATGCCTCTTTGCACACAAAAGCATAGCAAACAGATTTGCTGAAATCTAGCTCATCAATATCAGATTTGGTGGCAAGTAAACATGCACTTTTCAATTTAATTTCAGAAACAATAGTAGATGGTTTATTATTAGGCTTCATTTGGTGCTCAAATTCTTTTGCCACAATCTGATTTTCACTCTTATTTGTCTCCTGTTTTGCTTTATTAGCTCTATTAATATCATCTTTCAAAATGGAATCAGGAGTCATAGGAAGCAAAGTAATATTTTTATTGTTATGAACAAGAGTATACTGATTGTTTCTACCATGGTGTACAGAATTTTTATCAAATTGCCATGGTCTACCAAGTAATAAGGAACATGCTTGCATAGGTACCACATCACAATCAACATAATCAGCATATGTAGAGATACTAAAATGCACACGAACAGTACGAGTTACCTTAACCTTGCCGCTGTTGTTGAACCATTGGATGTAGTAAGGATGTGGATGTGGTCTTGTGGTGAGAGATAGCTCCTCCACCATCTCCATGCTAGCCAAGTTATTGCAGCTCCCTCCATCTATGATCACGCGAACAGAACGTTCCTTCACAACTCCCTTTGTATGGAACAAATTATGCCTCTGATTTTGCTCAGCTTGTGTAACCTGCACACTCAAAACACGTTGAGCAACTAAACATTCATACCTGTCAGCATCTTCAGGAGCCATGTATTGCGTCTCATGATCAGAATCGTCTCCACCGTGTTCGTCACGTGTAATAAGAGCCAAAGTCTCCTCATCATAGTCACTAGCGGACTCATACCCACCATCCTCAGTAACAATCATCACACGCTTAGATGGGCATTCTCTCGCATAATGACCTCCACCCTTGCAACGTCGACAAATAATATCATGTGTTTGCCCTGTTGATGCCATGGATGAAGAAGAGCTCTTTGCAGGCCCAGAAGGTGTGCTCTTGGCAGATAGTGGTGATTGCGCTTGCTTTATTGTATCACGGTTGGAGGTGGCGGCCGATGGAGGTGCCGGTGTAGCAGAACGTGTGGAAGTAGATGATGCACGTGGTGTCCATGATGAAGGTCGACCTGCAGAAAAGTTAGTCCGCGCCAATGCCTGTCGATCCTGCACTTCACGTTCAGCTTTACAAGCAAGATGGAATAAACGAGTGATATTAGTATACTCCTTATACTCTAGAATCGTCTGAATTTCTCTATTTAATCCACCCATAAAACGTGCAAGCATAGCTTCATTCTCCTCAACAATACCACATCTAATCATGCCAGTTTGTAATTCCTGATAATATTCTTCTACAGAATTTTTTCCCTGTCTTAAGCGCTGCAATTTTTGAAGTAATTCACATTGATAATATGGTGGAACCCAACAAGTACGCATAGCAGTTTTCAAAGCAGCCCAAGTAGCCGGAATAGGATATAATCTACAATGCTCAGACCACCAAACACATGCAAAACTAGTGAATGCAAAAACAGCAGAAGGAACACGTCTCTCCTCGGGATATTGTAAACATGTAATCGTTGTTCAGTTTCTAACTCCCAAGTAAGATATATATCAGGAACATATCTACCCTCAAATGGTGGAATATTCAATTTTAGTTTAGGGAGATGGTCATGATCTCGTACCTGAGGGTGAGCCCTACCATTGCCATTATTTGCATGTGGACGACCTCACGTAGTTCTGATTTTGATCAACCTCATCCTCATAATCTCCCACATAATCATCCTGCTCCACATCAGCAGTAGGAGCCACAGAAGTATCAACAGCAGCACCAGCAGTTTGGCCCGACTAAAGAGGGACACGGCTCGCTCGACGGAGGGCTGTTTCACGACGTGGAGGTAGTCGGTGTTGTTGCTGTTGTTGCAGAGGTGCGGCAGGAGCAGCCGGTGGTGGTGGTGGAAAACGCGAAAGCAATTCAGCAAACTTGTTATCGAGCTTTGTTTCAAACGTCTTCTCCATGCCATCTATCTTCTCCATGGCCTCTTCAAATCTTTTTATCACATCTTGCACCTGTACACTCATCATTTGCTGAAACGTATCATGAAGCTCCTTGTTCGTCAAGTTCTCCCAGTCAGTCTCGTCGGATTGTGATCCTGGCATGGTTAGCAGCAATAGAAACACACAAGAATATGATCCTACAGACTACTAACAAGTGGTGGTGGTGGCGGGTGTCACAAATCCGTCAAGCAAATCTCAAATTCTTACCAGTTCTTACCCAGCAGCAGGCGGTGATCGGCAACCGTTATAGTCAAAACTCTCAAAAGCTTGGATAGAGCGATTGCCAGGGAGAGTCAAACGCACGACGTAGATGTATGTGGAGCTGGGAAGGCTTATAGTATGGTAAGAAAAAGGGTCAGCAATAATCAATTCAGAGATGCAAAGTTGAATAAACGCTCAACGACGGTACTGTGCTGGTCCTAGGCTAGACCGTGCTAGAGACGCGAGCCTAGAACACTAACAAAATCACGGCGCTGCACGTAAATAAGGGAAAAGCACACTCTGGAACTCTTTTTTTTCACTCTTTTTTTGCGCTCCTTTTTTTTGCGCTCCTCTTTTTTTTTGCGAAAAATCACTATAATGGCGAGTGTCTCAAAACTCTTCCCTCGTCAAACTGATAGGATGGGCACGAATTTTTTTTTTCACTTTTTTCGGAAATCAGGGCAGCGACGACGATAAAGGGCGACAAAAAATCACTACGATGGCACGTGGCTCAAAAGACTCAGAAAAGCCTAAAAATAGGATAGGGAAAAAAAATTTTGCCCGTGAAAATTTTGGCCTAAAAACTGTCCGGGGGTCTCCAGGCTCTCTTTTTTTTCCGAGACCTACACAGGCAAGGAAACACGAATCGGAATTTAGATTGATCTCAAGAACAAACCTAATATGAGAAGAACTCGGAATGGTGGTGGATATATGGTTGTGGTATATGGCAGCGGTGGTGGTATATGGTAGCGGTGGTGGTATATGGATACAGATTGGTGGTGGTATATGGATACGGATTGGTGGTGGTATATGGATATGGATTCAGAGCGGTGGCGGAGAAGCAAAAGTGGTAGATGGGCGATGATGATGGTGCGGCGGCGACGTGACAACTTATGACCAGAACTCGAAACTCTAAAAGACTAGACTCTAAGACCAGCAACTTGACACGACGATGCAACCGCAAATTCAACAAAGCAAAAACCCTAAAAAGATTATGCAAAGGCTCAGATTGGTTCGGATATGATGAACTAACCATAATTTTTTTGTGGCTTTTTCGTGGACCGTAGGTATGAAGAACAGACTCGATCTAATCTACGAAAAACTGAAAATCTCACCGAGCAACCTGGAAATCTGATACCACTTGATAGAGGCTAAGGTGTCCCGATGTTTCGATGAGATGGTGGCTATCGTTTTCTGTGGGAGTCGACCTTGACGATCCAACTACGAACGTGCGAGACGTCGCGCCTTAGCAATCGCTAAACCAACTTCCGACGGTTATTGACCATGCCGGAGCACGATCAACCTGACCACGAGGGTCTGTTTCCTGCGAGCAAACGAAGAACAAGCAAGAAACTGAGATTGCAATCGGGATATTGCGAATATAAGATGAAAGCTTTATTGATCAAGGTGGGGTTTTGTGACGTCTTGGTCTGGTCGTTGGACACAAACGAAGTACGCGAAGTTGTAGCTATGGCGAACTTTTAATCTAAACAAAACCCCAAAGTCTAAACGACGCCCTAAGGGCTGTATATATGGAGGAAGAGGGGGGGAATTTCGTGGCCCTTGAGGGTGGGGTCCGAAACCAACCCTAACTCTTGTTTCCCCACACATACGGACTCTAAAAATAGCCTATACTTAAGTATTTCGAAATTACATGGGCCTGGCCCATTAATAAGGTGATGCAGCACCTAGAATAGCCTATGGACGAATATTATGAAGTGGCATCTTGTATATTTCGTCCAAGGCTTCATGCACTCCTTATGGCGGCTTCAAAGTCCTGAAATCACCACTTGTAACTCCGTTCTTGATCCCCTTGCGCATTCCATCAACTCCATGCGTGTTCTTGCTCCAATGTTCATCCTTCTCCAAGCTAGGCCCTTCATTTGTAAGCAAAACAAATGTATCCAATTTAGGCAGCATCATAATCTCATGAACATTAGAATCATTACCAAGAAACGAAAGTACCTGGTAATTTAATTGGCGTGCGCGAGCTCTAGTAATTGGTCCAGTATATGTAACAGTAGGGGCTGTGGGTGTAACAATGGTATTGATGTCCTCATCACTTTCCCTGCCGCCGGTCGCCACCGCAACTGCGCCGGCCTCACCGACTCGGCAGCTGGACCTGCCAACTTCACCATGCCGCCAGATAGGTCGCACCCTCATCTCAAATCACTTTATTTAGGCATCAGTTGTCTGGATTTTTATTCTAGGCCAATCGATTTGCAATGGGAAGCAGCACCCCTCGAGGCGGCGGAGCTCCTAGGCTGCCAGTTGGCTGGTGTCTAACTAAGGGTGCGGGGCCGCAAAGTTCGCCGCAGAAGCAGCGCTTAGATGGCTATCTTTTAGAGTTGCGTGGGTTGAAGGTATTGCCGCCGCCGGATCTGGATGACAGGGGGTCTTTGTGGATTGGCCAGGGGGCGGCGCAACCACAACAATGTGGTGGGGCGGGGAGCGGGGTTTTGGCCAGGGCCATGGACGGCGGAGGCAGGCTGCTCTGCCGTTGGTCGCTGGCTCTTCGGGGAAGATTCTGAACAGTGTCAGCCGCGAGGCACAAGATGGCCAGCCATCCGGCGTAGATCGGACAGTACCAAAATAAAATAAAATCGTGTGACCCCAATTTAGTCTTCAGTCAACAGACGTGTGACTACTCTCGTACCTTGCTGTTGATCTCTTAGTGTATTTCTTCAGATCAAAGAGATATGTCGTTCTTAACATTATGCGTTATCTGCATCTTCAGACACAACGTCTTGTGACTCACCGCAGCTGCTCCAACAAGGGAAGCATACACCAGAAGGGAGCTATAGTCCCCACTCATCAGTTCCCTGCATCGAATGCGCGTGCCCGACATGCACAGCCACAACAACTGCAGGGCCATCGACAAGTCAGCACATGATGCTCACTCCTATGGATGGCAGCCAGATAGGTTGTACCCTCCTCTTACTTGTGTGCAACATTTATGGCTTTGTTATTCATCTAAGCATGGAAAATAGATCATCACATTTCACTGTATATTCATGTTGATCTCTTACGGGTCTTGTTCAGGAGTTAACGTTGTTCCACAGTTCAGCTAAGATACTTGTTCTTTAGGTAACATTGTTCCATAGTTATCATCCATCAGCCAATGCTATCCCACAGGCTGGTGATTATAGTATTATACCACTTCTAGTATTTCCTATGTTATTCTTTAATACTTTTGTGTGCCACCTAGTTAATCTCAAGTACAAATGATACATATTATGTAGCTTTCATCTGTGTTCTCCCTTTAGTTTATGAGACTTGTTGCTGCTAGTTAACCCCAGTCCTACTATTTATGGTGTCTCCTACATGCACTCATTACATAAATCTAACTACTAGTTGTCTTCCATGCATGTCAGATATAATTGCACACACTGATATATCCACAAGAACCTCACGAAGCAATGTAAAGGCCAGTAAACTTGATGTCAATGATACCCAATATGATGGAACATGTAAAGGCAGTTCTTCAGAAGACTTGCAGAAAGATGATGAATCCTCTTCACCCCACAAGGTCCTTGCTCTAACTTGGCCTGTGATATGGGTACAACATGCATATAATGTCCTGGAGTGTATCTACTCTGTTGCAATGCCATGTGCTTAGCATGCTGATCATGCATGTAAATATGTCATGCCTTCCTATTTTTTAGTACCTATTCCATTCATGATAACATGTTTTCAAATTCAAGTACTGTCATTCTACTCTATCGCAATACCATCTGCTTAATTTGGACATCATGCTTCTGAATATCTTATGCATTGTTATTCATCAGTATGTACTTCATCTGTCTACCATACCATGTTTTTTTACATTGAAGTGTTGTTCTAGTGCTCTGTTGCAATGCCATCTTATTTTCCCAATCATACACGTGTATGTTGCCTTAGTTATTTCTATACGTATTCTGCTAGCATACAGTTTTACATTCAACTAGTGTTTTTTTGTTGTGTTGTCCTATCGTATCCCTAGCTCTTACACCATACTCCCTCCGTCCGGATTACATGTTGTCGAAATGGATAAAAAAGGATGTATCTAGAACTGAAATACGCCTAGACCCATCCATTTTTTTCCGGATGGAGGGAATACATGTCAATATGTCATGCCTTTCTATTCTTCAGTACCTATTCCATCTCTCTCCTGGTGCATGTTTTATAATTAAAGCACCATTCTTCTATACAAGGCATGCAAGGGGAAGACGACTATGTTAGAATCTGAAGGGTTACAAACAAGGCCTTTGCAAAAGATCCAAACGCCAGGAGATAATAAACCAACTCCGGTTTTTATAGATACTGCTCCAGCACAGAGAAACCCAACTCCTACTGATAATAAGCAGATTCCAGTGGCCAAAGAACTAGTCCGCTCCAGTCCAGCAAAAATATGTCAACTCAATTCTAAGAAGCGTGTGCGTATCCTTGCATCATGAAATTTTATAGCATGCTGGTCATATTTTCTACATGCTTCTTACCCATCTCTCTTTTAGAAAATAAGCTTAACAGATAGAAGATTTTCTGCAATGGTATCGTTTATGAGGAAAGATTCTTGCAGGAATTCTCTGTGCTCCAATGTAGATGTAAGTACCTGTTGTATATCACTATATTTTTACATCAGCATGTATTTTGTTAATCGGCATGAATCCAACCTTTATCTGATCCAAATTTAGTTGTAGAAAAATGTATGATTAGAGGCCACAATGTTGATTTTTGCAAGGAAAACTGCCTGGTAGTTTTGCATCCTGAGCTGCATGAGTGTACTACCTCATATCAGTGGGTTTGAATACTTTGGTTCTGTAGTGGGTTTTTCAGTGTTTTTTTACTGTGTTGTCCTGTCGTATCCCTAGCTCTTACATCATACTCACTCCGTCCGGATTAAATGTCGCAGAAGGATAAAACTGGATGTATCTAGAACGGAAATACGCCTAGACCCATCCATTTATTTCCGGATGGAGTGAATACATGTCAATATATCATGCCTTTCTATTCTTCAATACCTATTCCATCTCTGCTGTAGCATGTTTTATAACTGAATCACCATTCTTCTATATAAGGCATGCAAGGGGAAGATGGCTATGTTAGAATCTGAAGGGTTACAAACCAGGTCTTTGCAAAAGATCCAAACGCCAGGAGATAATAAAACAACTCCATTTTTCATAGATACTGCTCCAGCACAGAGAAACCCAACTCCCACTGATAATAAGCAGATTCCAGTGGCCAAAGAACTAGTCCGCTCCAGTCCAGCAAAAGAATGTCAACTCCATTCTAAGAAGCATGTGCGTATCCTCGCATCATGAAATTTTATAGCATTCTGATCATATTTTCTACATGTTTCTTACCCGTCTCTCTTTTAGAAAATAAGGTTAAACGATACAAGACTTCCTCCATTGGGGTCGTATTCGAGGAAAATATCTTGCGAGAATTCTCTGTGCTCTAGTGCTGATGTAAGTACCTGTTGTATATCACTATATTTTTACATTAGCATGTATTTTGTTAATCAGCCCGAATCTAACCTTTATCTAATCTAAAATTAGTTGTAGCAAAATGTTAAAGGCGCCAATGTTGATTTTTGTAAGGAAAACTGCCTGGTAGTTTTGCGTACTGAGCTGCATGAATGTGCTATCTCATATCATGCACATTACTGAATTGTAGTGCTTCTATGGTTGCCCATTCATTCATTGTGTCAATGTTGCTTTTGTATTACCTTACCTGGCTGATGATAACTTTGCCATATTGTGTTAATTTGGTGTAGGCTAGTTGCCCAAATGTTCGTTGTGTCAATGTTGCTTTCCTATTATCTGACTTGGCCTATGATAGCAATGCTAGTGTGTTAATTTTGTGCAGGCTGCTGAAGATAAGAAGACAAACTCTGAAAACAGCAAGGCAACCCCATTGTTTGTTTCCAGTAAATCTAGGCCAGGTAATATGGCAATAACTCATGATTAATCTATTTGGTTCCCGTCCTAATTTATGTTATGATGCAGTGGTCAAGACACTCTCCACTATCAATAATACAAGCCTGCCAAATTCGCCATCTGAATCTGTTCAGTATCCTCTGTCTCGAATGCGACGGAATAAATGTATGTTTGTGAACCAATTAATGGCTGAAGCAATGATGGAAATGGTGGATGAATCAGAGGTGCAGAGTCGTGCGACACAACAATTGATCAATGTTTTCAGAGATAGTGTGGCAAAGCAGCAAGAACTTGCCCACATGCTTATGGGCGTCATATGTGCTGAGGTTGCAGATTGTGACGTTGTAGATGGTTAGGTTCTGCTCATTTATTTGCACTGGCATCAATCTTTGATTGCCCAGTGGATGTAATTTCCTGTAATATATTATGGATGTGCAACGTTATTCCCTGTATGCCGTACCTTTGCTCGTCGTAATGGGCTCAAATTATCTAATTTGGCCTAAAGACATGAACGAACTTTAGTGGGCCCATTAAGTTAATGGGCCGTTACTAGGCCGAAAGTTAAGGGTCGGCCCTCTTACCTCCCGGGTCGTTAACAGGCCGACATCGAAGCGGGCAACAGGTGGCCCCAATTTATTTCATGGGCCGTTAACAGGCCGTTACTAAGTTTGGGCTACATATGGCCCAACTATACTGTAGGCCTTTAGCAGGCCGAAAGAGACAGCGGGCTTGTATTGGACCATGAAGAGCATGGGCCGCTAAGAGGCCAAAAGTCAGGTCGTATTGTAAACGGCCCAACTGTGTTGTGGGCCTTTAGCAGGCCGAAAGAGAAACCGGGCTGGTATTGGACCATGAAGGGCATGGGCCGTTAAGAGGCCAAAACTAAGGTCCTACTACAAATGGCCCAACTCATTTATGGTCCGTTAACATGCCGAAAGGCACACAGAGCCGGGAATTGGCCTAACACTTAAATGGGTCGCTAAAAGGCCAAAACTCAGGTCCGACTACAATTGGCCCAACTGATTTATGGGCCATCAACAGGCTGAAAGTGACACCGGGCCAGAAATTGGCCCAACACTTAAATGGGTCGCTAAAAGGCCGAAACTCAGGTCCGACTACAAATGGCCCATCAGATTTATGGGCCGTCAACAGGCTGAAAGACACACCGGGCCGGAAATTAGCCCAACATTTAAATGGGTCGCTAAAAGGCCGAAAGATGTACATCCTGAAAATTGGCCCATCCATTAAATGGGCCGTTAACAGGCCGAAATCTCATCGGGACGATATTGAGCCCAAATATATAGCGGGCTGTTAACAGGCTCGAACTGACGATGGGCTGCAATGGTGTCAAATCTTTAACAGGCCTAATTGGCACATCTCGTATGGGCCGTGGTCTTAAATGGACCTGACACAAGTAGGCCTTATATGGGTCGGCCTGCTAATTTTTACTGGGCCAACCTTTTTCACCGGAATGGGCCACTTTTGGGCCGTGCCACGTGTCGACCTATCATAGGCGCCTCCTGTCCAATGAGTGGATGACATCTGTCCCAATGATGAGCCGACACGTGTTTCCTCTAGCCAATGATGATTTTACACGTGGAAAATCCCCATTGGTCGGTGCTGTTAACGGGTTATCTGATCCAAAACCCGACCTGATAGCTTAACGGCGTTACGTTAGGTGGATGCCACATGTCGGTCACCGTTGATGAAAGCACTTCTGTGACGCGCGATTTATCGTCATGGAAGTGGACACTTCCGTGATGATAATTTTGGTAATGTCATGGAACACTTCTACGACAGCACATGTATGACTATCTTGATTCTGTCATAAATTTGTCATGGATGTACATGCATGACAAAAAACGCAACCTACTGTGACAAACACGTATCATCACGGAAGTGTTTTTTTGTAGTGCTTATTATTGGCTGCTGACGATTTATTTGGTGAGTGTAGATGGCATCAGTTCGGATCCACTACAGCTCAGTCTTTGCATTCCCCTAGTTTTCTTTTTCTTGCTTGTTCTTCGATGTTTGGTGTCATTTCTGTCCCAGCAGAGTGATGCCAAGTGATCCCAACACTGTTGGCAAAAATGGTGCTCTGGTATCGCGCCAAATTCCTTCCTTCAGCCCCATTTTGTTTCGGTGGTAGACATGCTTCTATCCCGGATCATCCTTTTTTCTTGTCATGTTGGCAACCCTTAACGGACTTAGTCATCAAGAAAGGGCAATGCCAACAGATTCAGTTTCCCCGCTATTCTTATTTCTTGGACGAGTACGGATATTTTCCATCCGCTTGATAATAATATGGCAACGATATTTGTGTCTTGCTACATGGTTACCAAGTACGTCCTCACCTTCGAGCTAGTCTAGGTTGCTACCTGGCTAAGCTAGCACTTGGTGTAGCGCCGTTTACACCTATTCTTCCACACATTTATTCGTCCTCGTGCACATCGTTACAGCATGCTAGATCGTAGAACCGGAGATCCCGTGATATTTGTGTTCTTAAGAAGGCATGCATATTGTGTGACTAGCAGTAATATGTGACATTGATTGTGTATGAATTGATTATTGTTGTGTTCTTTTGTTTAGTTGAGTTTTATTTTGCTTCTTTCTTTTGGGCCCCGGTGTTACATTATTTTCCCCCTATAAAGAGTTGCTCATCATCTAACACCGGACTCGAAGAAGTAATAAGGAGTTCAAATATTTGGAAGCTCAGCTAAACAGAATGGAATTCTCAGTCGACTGCAGTAAAATGGGGAATATCTGATCGTGAGGCTGATAATCAAACTTTGCATTAGTGTGCACTCCTCACAACAGTACTGATAACTCAAGACTATATCAGTATAAAATCCTCACAGCAGTAATGATCCAGCGAGCAGAAAGGCGAGTCAGGTACAAGATCAACTGTATATTTTCAGTCAAAGGTATGGGTCATATACAAAATTTTGGCTCAGCAATGCATGATGCTTGAAATATGTTATCATCCGAAATAAAGTCAGAATGTGATATGCTCGAGGAAGACAGTTAAACAAATTTTCTCATGGAAATATTGAGCCACAGAATATTATGGGTGTCTGTGTGTGTGGATCTCAGTCTGCATATCAGTATGATGTTTTGGATATAAGAAACTCAGTATTCTTCCACATGTTACCGGAAGAAATTTATGATGCAAGGATCCTCAGCATGATATGTGAATAATTTCCGGTCCACAATACCAGGTCTTTCTCAACAAGATACCTCGGTAAAAACTTCGGACAGACGGAAATATTTTTTTCTCAACAATCAAAACCGAGGAGAAGCTTCTCAAGTACGGAAACCCGGCTTCTCCTGCACAATACTCATGTCAAGCTTCTTGTGTAAGCTATCGAGGCTTCTTCTGCACGCTACCCAGACAAAAGCTTTGAGCAGAAGCTAATGAGCCTTCCTCTGCAAGCTGCACGAATGGCTTTTCTCTGCAGATCAAGGATCAGATTTGCAATAATTTTGTCAGAGGAACAATGTAGTCAAAACATATGCCTACCGCAAGGATCGAGTGTTCGAAGGCCTATTATTCTTATAAATATGGTGAGCATGCACCCCAATCATATCAGTCACTCATACGAGGTACGGATCCAACATATATACTTAAAGGAAAGTACAGATCCCATAGCCTCATAAATCATGCAAAGGAAGATAAGCAGAGATACATCTCATGAATTACAAGGATCTCATATCCCGCTGACCCGCTGGGAATGGTTAATATGGAAAATCCAAATGGGTATACCGACAAAATGAGAAAGTCAAAAGCCAAACAATCAGCACACACCCGGTATACTCACCATATACATGGTCAGTCTGTTAGGAAAAGAAATTGTCCTTCAGCCCCCGTCAGGCCAATCTCAAGATGTAAATATCTGAGGTATGACACAGCTATACCTCCATACACCGTTATATTGCTCATGACAGAAGGCAGTCAAATATTTGGCATATGCCACATGCTCGAGCCAAAAGAAATAAATTAAAATCAGTACCACCTATGAGCAGTCAGATCCCGTCAGAAGATGGCCCTGATTAATTCTCAACATTTATTGAAACCAGAAGGCCTGCATTTATTTGAAGCAACCCCATGACAGAAGTATTAAGGTGTTCATGACCGAAGGAAAATTTATGCTCAGATCCATTGGATACCACCACAGGTATGGGGAATGAACGTTAGTAAAAATAAATTGGTATGTGAGTAAAGACCCGTCAGAAATTGGGGGAAAGGTGAAGCAAACCACCCTGAGCAAAGATAATCAAATCATATAAAATTCTTTGGGGAAAAATAAATAAAGGAAAAAGGATACCCGAGTTGGAAACGGTATCCTCAAGTCATACTTGTTCCCAGAGCAAGTAAATCTTCAGGACGAGATTTCTTTAAGGAGGTAAGAGTTGTAACAGCCTGGATTTTGGCCCTTTTCTTTTCCTTTTTTGATTTTTTTTGCTCTGTTTTTTCTTTTTGGAGTGGTTATGTGGCCTCGTAACCTAGAAAATCATCTTAATTTCATCTCCCAAGTGGCTCATCATCCTAAAAACTTTGCCAAGATCATGTCACTCCACTGCTTGACCAAACCCTAATTTCTTTTCTAGGGAAAATTCCTTTTCCTATTAAAGGAATAACCCTATCTGCCCTAGGTTGTGAAGCAACCTATATTTCTGTCCATCCAAAAATCCTCAAATAATTCTTATAAATTGTTTGGGTCATATCTTCATCAAATATGGAAAAATATTTCATTGGACATATTTCTCATCATGCTCAATAAATTCATTTCTTATTCTGTCCTAAATGGCACATTGTGAAGAAAGCGCTATTTATCTTTTCCCATTTGACCCCAAACTTTTTGGACATCTTCTCCTGTCCAAATAATTGACATGTGACAAAATGCAACTTTATTTTCCTTGCCAAACTTCCTCAGTGATTTTTCACAGTTCCTGTCTAAGGGAAGCCTTTGTGAAGGAAGTGCTAGCTAGGGTTACCCAAATGAGTTGAAATTTTGCATGTCTCTTATTGTGCTCATATCATTGCTCTCCTCCAAATTTCAGCTCCATCCCTTTATCTATGTGAGCACAACACTAAATCTTTGATTCTGTCAATATTTTCAGGTTGTGAAGCAAGTATAATTTATATTGGCTCATTTTGCCGAGAAACTTACCAGAGCATTATCCTACCCAAATAACTTCTCTCCACCAAATTTGGCACCATTTCATTGATCCAATAGTTCTCTAGAATTTTTTTCAAGTTTCTGGACAAAGGGAATAGCTGTGAAGGAAGTACCATTTTGTTAAAACCAATTGGTATGAAATTTTTTACAGCACCTTTATCTGGCCAAATCACTAAGCCCTGCCAAGTTTTACCTCAAGTGGTTACTCCATGTGAGTGCATCATCCAAATATTGATTCTGGACACGTAATGTGAGTTACAAAGCAACTATGTTAGTTTGTGCTCCATTATGCCTCAAAACCTCCAGGATCATAGTCCTTCCTTAGTTAATCACCCCAGACAAACTCTTTGGTGCCAGTAAAATCCCTGTTGATCACCAGTGTTCACCCAAGTTTACTGCAGTAAACTTCAGAGGGTGATTTCCAGTTAACCATATCACTTTTAACCGAGCTACCACCGCGGTTGCAACCTCCCCTGGATGGACTACGCCATAGAAAATGTTTGCCAACCCTTGGCATCTTCTCCTCGCCAGTCTGCGCGGTGACCACCGCTTTAGCATGCACTGGCCGCGTCCAGAATAACTTCTTGCTCGGGCCCCTCCTCTGCTCAGCGTGTCAGCGAGCGTGAGCATGTCTAGTAGATTTACCGCCCTATCGCCGTCCTCCTGGACCTCTTTCCCTCTTCATAAAACCCCCTCACTGGCGTCCACTGACGTTCGCCGCCGAGCGCCCACGGGCGCACTGTGGCCGACCGAGCATTAAATGGCACTTGGCTTCTTCCTCTGCTTCTCCGTTGGCCGCCTCTACCCCGTGAGAGTCTCCCATGTGCCTCCCTCGTCGCCTGCCTTCGAGCCCACGCACAAGCACACGCGTCCGCGGCGACGACAGCTCGGTTCCCCTCCCCTCGGCTATATAAGCCACCCCGAGCTCCCTCGACCACACCAGCAGCCTCACTCCTCTTCCCTAGTCCTCCCGAGGCCCTTCCCCGAGCACCAGAACCCCTCCTCGACCTCCATTGCCACCATGGCCTCTGTTCGGCTCCGCTCAAATTTGAGCTGGGCAGTGCCCCTCCCCCTCTTGTTCCACCACGAGTAGACTCCTCCTCCACCTAGACTTCGCCCCCGTGCTCTCCCTCCCCTCTGGTGGCCTTCTGCCATGAGCTCGCCGCCGACCGAAGATCGCCGTCTGCCGCGGCTGGCCTCCTGCTCAGCCGAGCTCTTCCCCGTGGCTGCATCTTGCCTGGATGGATCGGCCTCATTGCGCTGATCACTCCGGTAGGTCGCACACCGCGAGGGGTGGCCAAAGTCGCCGGGAATCTGCGTCGGGCCGCCGGTCTCGTCTCTGCATCGCGGGCGAGCGGGAGGAGGAAGAAGGAGCCAGTCCAGGCAGGCCCCATCTCCACGTGGCCCCACCTATCGGCGGGTAGGCATTGACCCCTGTAATGCCCTCGATGCGGCTATGTCTCCTACATGTCGAAGCACGACTTAGAGGCATAACCGTATTGAAAGCAATGTCGCAAGTAAAGTAATCTTCACAACAACCCATGTAAATAGATAATAAGGGGAAAGGTACATAGTTGGCTTACAGTCTCCACGTCACACAAAGTACATAAATAGCATTACAATCATCCGATACACTCATGGTCCGACTATGGTACCAAAATAAAAGATCAACCCCAACATGTGACATGGTCCCGATTGCCCCAACTGGGCACCACTACTGATCATCAGGGAAAGACACATAGTAACGGTGTGAGTCTTCGTCGAACTCCCACTTGAGCTCAAGCGCATCATCTGGAACGGAGTCATCGGGACCTGCATCTGGTTTGGAAGTAATCTGTGAGCCACCGGGACTCAGCAATCTCGCACCCTCGCGATCAAGACTATTTAAGATTATAGGTAAGGCAAGGTAATATGTGGAGTTGCAGCAAGCGACTAGCATATATGGTGGCTAACCCGATCGCAAAAGAGAGCGAGAAGAGAAGGCAAAGCACGAATGAAGAACTAAAGATACAACCTACGACAAACATTACTCCAACACCGTGTTCACTTCCCGGACTCTGCCGAGAAGAGACCATCACGGTTATACAATCAGTTGATTCATTTTATTTAAGTTAAGGTTCAAGTTATCTACAACCGGACATTAACAAATTCCCATCTGCCCATAACCGCGGGCACGGGTTTCGAAAGTTCAAATCCCTGCAGGGGAGTCCCAACTTAGCCCATCACAAGCTCTCACGGTCAACGAAGGATAAACCTTCTCCCAAGACATTCCGATCAGACTCGGTTTCCCGGTTCTACAAGACAACTTCGACAAAGACAAAACAAGTCCAGCAACACCGCCTGAATGTGCCGACAAATCCCGACAGGAGCTGCACATATCTCGTTCTCAGGGCACACTCAGATAGGTCAAGCTACAAGTAAAACCAACCCTCGAGTTTCCCCGAGGTGGCCCCGCAGGCTGCCCAGTTCGGACCAACACTCAGAGCAGCACTGGCCCAGGGGGGGTTTAAATAAGATGACCCTTGGGCTCCGGAAACCCAAGGGAAAAACAGGCTAGGTGGCAAATGGTAAAACCAAGGTTGGGCATTGCTGGAGGAATTTTATTCAAGGCGAACTGTCAAGGGGTTCCCATTATCACCCAACCACGTAAGGAACGCAAAATCCGGGAACATAACACCGATATGACGGAAACTAGGGCGGCAAGAGCGGAACAAAACACTAGGAAAAAGGCCGAGCCTTCCACTCTTTACCAAGTATATAGATGCATTAAGAGAACAAGATAATATAATGATATCCCAACAATAAACAATGTTCCAACAAGGAACGGTCTCCAATCTTCACCTGCAACTAGCAACGCTATAAGAGGGGCTGAGCAAAGCGGTAACATAGCCAATCAACGGTTTGCTAGGACATGGTGGGTTAGAGGTTTGACATGGCAATTCGGGAGGCATGATAAGCAAGTGGTAGGCATTATAGCATAGGCATAGCAAAAGAGCGAGCATCTAGCAAAGCAAAGGTAGAAGTGATTTCGAGGGTATGATCATCTTGCCTGCAAAGTTGTCAGAGTTGACTGGATCCTCGAAAGCAAACTCAATGGGCTCCTTGTTAGCAAACTCGTCTCCCGGATCTACCCAAACAAGACAAACAAGCAAAAGGAACACAATCAACCACATGCAAAGCTCAAACAACATGATGCAAACATGGTATGCTATGCGGGATGCGATATGTGATGCATATGCAAGATTTGACAAGGAATGATTGAACCTGGCCTCAACTTGGAAATCCAAGAGTGCCACTGGAAAGGTGAGGTGATTTCGGTTGAAATCGATATAAAGATCACCGAAATCGGATGCATGGTTTGGAAATGGCAAGCAAAACAAATATGGCACCGGTCTGCGATAAACAGCAAGTAGCCATCTAAATGCATCAAGACAAACATGCTACAGCACTCAAACATGACAACAAAATACATGGCATGGATCCACTCATGATGCTTGACAAAAGAAGAACACTGAGCTACGGCCAATTCATCCATTAACAGGTTCAAACAAGCATGTCAAAAATGCAAACGATAAATAGGTTTCAGACTTAGTGAAATTAACACTAGTCTTGAATTTCAGATCAGGTAGCACACTTTGAAGCAAGACAACTATATGCTACAGGAACTTAACATGCTAAATCAAAGCATGGCATGGAGCTACTCAAAGAGATTAACAAAAGTACCTTAGTGACCTTGAGCCAAAAGGGATCAGAAAATACAATTGCAAGCATGTGAACATGGCAAAACCATAATCAGATCTCAGACTTAGAGAAAAACTGGAACATGAAAATCTATTAACGAGTAGGCATGTTTACGAGCTCGATGCACTCACTACGGATCAAGGCATGACAAACTAAGCATACACCCATCAAGAATACATATTATAAGATCCATACATGGCAAGAACAACAACATAGCATGCACGGATCAACAACAACATCCTCGGCAAAATCGCTAACAAGTAGACAATCTGCCAGGATTCACGAAATAGCAAAAGTAGAGCTCGATTGACTCAAGCTAGGGTGCTCCATAATTGCAAACAAAGACATGGATGGATAGAGCACCAGAATATTAATAAATCATCCTTACTGATCATCCTCAAAAGAGGCACGGATCACTAGGAAACAACATGAACATATGGCATATTGGTAAAAACAGATCAAGGACTTAGTGAAAATTCTAAGTCCCTGAAATCAGCATTAACGAATGCACCACTTTGCAAGCTCGTGCTAGTCACCACACATATCACAAAAATACATGGTAAGCACCTATGTAAAGATGGCATGGCGTATAAAAAAACACATGTAGAGCTCAGGAGCATATCATGCACACATTAATAATGGCAAAAATGACAAATAGCTATTTGATGCAGCAGATCTGACAATTAACTCGAATAGCTCTCTTCCAACAGCATTTCGGGCATCAAGATGAGCTCAAATGAAAATTATGCAATGAGATCAAATGATGTGCTCTCTGAGACGAACATTTTGATATGCTACACGCCCAAAACGGAGCTACGTATGCAGAGTTACGATGCGATGAAATGGCATAAAAATACTGCAGAAGAAAGACTTAGAAATATCTCGGGGTCAACCCTAGGTCTTGACCCGATCCAGATCTGGCACGCATGGAAGCTGAGGATGGCCGGAGAAGGAGGTTCGCCGGAGTTCCCACACGGTGACTGGAGCTAGGGCTCGCCGGAGAGCTCGGGGAGGAGGCCGGAGTCAGAGGGAGTTGCGGCGGCGCGGGCAGGCAAGGTCGGCGCCGGCGGAGGAGGCAGGCCGCGGCGGCGCGGATCTCGGGCGGCGGGCGAGAGGCGGCGGCCGGCGAAGCAGGGGCGGTGGTGCGGAGCTCGTCGGCGGCGGGTGCGCGCGGCCGGGCGCGGGAGGCGGCGTGGCGGAGCGGGCGGCTGGCGGCGGCGGGCGCGCGGGCCGGGGAGGGCCCCGCGCAGGCTTGGCGGGCCGGCAGCGGAGGGGGCGGCGATGTGGGCATGCCCGGGACACGTGGCGTCGTCTGGTAGGTCGGCGGTGGCAGGCGGACAACGTCCGGTCCGAATTGTACGCGTCCGGCAGCGAGGTGGAGCTAATCTAGGGTTAGGGGGGAAGAAGACTCGTGAATTTAGGAGGGGGTTCTTTATATAGGCATAGAGGGAGCTAGGAGAGTCCAAATGAGGTGCGGTTTTCGGCCACGCGATCGTGATCGAACGCTCTAGATGATGGAGAGGGTTTTGGTGGGTTTTGGGCCAAATTGGAAGGGTGTTGGACTGCAACACACACGAGGCCTTCTCGGTCCCTCGGTTAACCGTTGGAGTATCAAACGAAGTCCAAATGGTACGAAACTTGAAAGGCGGTCTACCGGTAGTAAACCAAGGCCGCATGGCAAGTCTCGGTCCAATCCGGAAATGTTTAACCCCCACACACGAAAATAAGGTAGAAAGGACAACCAGGGGAGATAGGAGCGCCAGAATGCAAAATGGACAACGGGGAAAATGCTCGGATGCATGAGACGAACACCTATGCAAATGCAATCCACATGATGACATGATATGAAATGCATGAAAATGACAACAACAGATGGAGACAAAAACCTGAACCCGAGGAAATAAAATAACTTAGCACCGGAAACGGCAAGAGTTGGAGTACATATAAGGTAAATTACATCCGGGGTGTTACAACACTCCACCACTACGAAAGGATCTCGTCCCGACATCTAGGACTGGAAGAACGTCGGGTACTCAGAACGGAGGTGATCCTCGCGTTCCCAGGTGGCTTCACGGTCGGAATGGTGTGACCACTTGACTTTGAGGAATTTGATTGACTTATTGCGAGTCTTGCGTTCAGTCTCCTCAAGAATAGCCACGGGGTGCTCACGATAAGAAAGGTCTTCTTGGAGATCAATGTCTTCGAAGTTGACGTTGCCGTCAGGAGTCTTGAAGCACTTGCGGAGCTGAGAGACATGGAACACGTCGTGCACATTTGCAAAGTTTGAAGGAAGCTCGAGTTGATAGGCGAGATCGCCTCTCTTGCTGACGATTTTGAAAGGACCCACTTATCTAGGGGCAAGCTTCCCTTTGATACCGAAGCAACGAGTACCTTTCATTGGAGAGACGCAGAGGTACACATGATCTCCAATCTCGAAAGCCAAATCACGGTGCTTACTATAATAGTAGCTCTTCTGGCATGATTGCGCTGCTTTGAGGTTATCACGAATGACTTTGCACATTTCCTCTGCCTCTGTGATCAAGTCATTTCCAAGAAGTTGACGTTCACCGGTTTCTGACCAGTTAAGAGGAGTACGGCACTTCCTGCCATACAGAATTTCGAATGGGGCCTTGCCCTAACTGGCTTGAAAACTATTGTTGTAGGAGAATTCGGCATATGGAAGACAATCTTCCCACTTCATGCCGAAAGAGATCACACAAGCCCTGAGAATATCTTCCAGAATCTGATTGACACGCTCGACTTGACCGCTAGTTTGAGGATGAAAAGCTGTGCTGAAGCGGATGTTGGTGCTCATGGCCTTCTGAAAAGAATCCCAAAACTTGGAGGTAAAGATGTTGCCACGGTCTAAAGAGATCACCTATGGAATGCCGTGCAGCGAGACAATCCGGGAGGTATAAAGCTCCGCCAATTGAGCTGTAGTGATAGACTCTTTGATAGGCAGAAAGTGAGCCACTTTAGTGAGTTTGTCGATGACAACGAATATAGCATCATTGCCACACTTAGACTTTGGGAACCCAGTCACGAAGTCCATCTCAATGTGGTCAAACTTCCATTCTGGAATGGCAAGAGGTTGGAGGAGACTAGCTGGCCTTTGGTGTTCTGCCTTCACTCTTCTGCAGACATCACACTCATTCACGAACTGAGCAATCTCGCGCTTCATTCGAGTCCACCAATAAGCCTGCTTGAGGTCTTGATACATCTTTGTACTCCTAGGGTGGATGGAGAGGAGTGAATTGTGAGCCTCATTCATGATAACTTTACGAAGGTCACCTTTGGGCACAACAATACGATCCTCGAAGAAGAGAGTATCCTTGTCATCAAGGCGGTAGCACTTGTACTTGGGTTGACTCTTGGCAATCCCAATCTTCACCTTCTTCACCATAGCATCAAGAAGTTGATCCTCGCGAATCTGATCTTCCAAAGTAGGAGAGACTTGAAGGTTGGCGAGGAAACCTTGAGGAACAACTTGCAAATTGAGTTTGCGGAAAGCTTCACAAAGCTCAGGTTGGTAAGGCTTGATAATCAGACTGTTGCAATAAGCCTTCCTGCTCAAAGCGTCAGCAATCATATTGGCCTTGCCTGGAGTATACTCAGTACTCGGGTTATACTCTTGAATCATTTCGACCCAACGAGTCCGCCTGAGGTTGACATTAGGCTGAGTGAAGATGTACTTGAGACTCTTGTGGTCAGTGAAGATGTCCACTTTTCTTCCCAATAAGAGATGTCTCCAAGTCAAAAGAGCATGCACAACTGCCGCCAACTTGAGGTCATGAGTGGGGTAGTTCTTCTCGTTGGGCTTCAACTGGCGAGAGGTATAAGCCACAACTTTATTCTCTTGCATCAACACTGCACCAAGACCTTGAAGAGAGGCATTGCAGACGACCTCGAACGGTTTGGATTCAACAGGAGGAGTCAGAACTGGAGCAGTGACCAATTTCTCTTTCAAAGTGTTGAAAGCGATGTCACATTCTGGAGACCAAACGTACTTGACGTGCTTCTGGAGAAGGTTTGAAAGAGGCTTCGCGATCTTTGAAAAGTTCTCAACGAACCTTCGACAGTAGCTTGCGAGACCGAGGAAGCTGCGGAGTTGCTTAACGTTCTGAGGTGGTTCCCAATTCACAATTGCAGACACCTTCTCAGGATTCACTGCTATGCCCTTGGCAGAGATGATATGCCCAAGATATAGAACCTTGTCGAGCCAAAACTCGCACTTTGAGAACTTGGCGTAGAACTGATGTTCCCTGAGCGTATCGAGCACCAAACGCAAGTGCTTGGCATGGTCTTCCTTGTTCTTCGAAAAGACCAGAATGTCATCGAGATAGACCAAAACGAAGTCATTTGTGTAGGCGTTGAAGATGAAGTTCATCATGCGAGAGAAAGTCGGAGGAGCGTTGACGAGGCTAAAAGACATGATAGTGTATTCATATGAACCATAGCTTGTTCTGAAGGCCATCTTGGGAATATCTTGCTCACGGATTCGAATCTGGTCATAACCCATACGGAGATCAAGCTTGGAAAATACTTGGGCACCTTTGAGTTGTTCGAACAGCTCATTGATATTGGGAAGTGGGTACTTGTTCTTGATAGTCTTCTTGTTCAATGGACGGTAGTCAACACAAAGTCGGTCCGTTCCATCCTTCTTCTTCACAAAAAGTACTCCACAACCCCACGGAGAGGAACTAGGTCGGATGAGACCCATTCGCTCTTGAATATCGAGTTGCTTCTTCAGCTCCTTCAACTCTTCAGGTCCGAGCTTGTAAGGACGCATGCAAACCGGTTCCGTGCCAGGTTCAAGATCGATGACGAATTCAACTGGCCGGTGTGGAGGCATTCCTGGAAGATCTTCTGGAAAGACGTCTTGATATTCGCAAACGACTGGGATTTGAGAGATGACATCTAGCTCACCCTTCTTGTTGAGAGAAAACAGACGGATGGTATCATCATGAGCGGCAAAGACAATTACATCCTCAGACGAATGAGTCAATTGAATCTACTGGGCTGCACAATCAAGCTGAGCCTTGTGCTTAGAAAGCCAATCCATTCCGAGAATAAGATCAATATCCGAGTTACCAAGGACCATTGGGGAAGAAAGGAACTTGTAGTCGCCCAAAGTGATAGTAACATCTGGAACCTCCAGACTTGCACTCAAACGTTTGCCAGGAGAAAGGATATCCATTTGTTTGCCCAAATGAGAAGAAACGAATTCATGCTTGGCAAAAAATGGCTTTTACATG